>NW_022589799.1:142085-189201 GCF_004348235.1 Phoca vitulina
CTGGGGGCTCTGGGTGTGGCCATGGCTCCAGGGACTGTTGCTGACCCGGGATCCTGATGCTGAGACAAGCGATCTTAGAGGAAATAAGAATCCATGGGGACTGGAAAAAGCCACCTAAGCCGCAGCCTTTCCAGGATCCCCTATTCTTGCTTGCCCAGGCTGAGAGGGTCTGAGCTCTCTCCAGAAGGCTCTCTCCACCTGGTCCTGAATCACACAGTCCCTGCCCCACTGCACCTGCCAGCGATTGGCAGCACTTGTGCTTGACCCGGTAAAAAAATAAATCTTCTGTCCCTCGTTACCATGGGTGGTTCGTGTGTCATTTCACTCTAATCCTGCCCTCAGTTCCTTGGCCAACACAACCCAACTCTGGAGGCAGAATCATCACTCTGGACCAGGAAAAATGAGCAGATTGTCTCCCCCACCTCCCACCCATAGAAAGTCCATGGAGAATTTTTAGGCTGGAACTGAGACAAGAGAGGATGAGGGGTATATTGATTTGAGGCCCTGCAACTCTCAATAAAAGGGCAGTTTTTTTCCTGTGAATTCTGAGTGGGTGTTGATTCAATCTGGAAATTGCCATTGTGTGATAAGGGACTTCTATTTATTTTGATAAATTATTTCTGGGTCTTAGTTAAGAAACAAGAAATCAGGAGGCAAACAAAATGGGCAGAGGAAGAGCAGAATATAAAGATGGAGGAAGGAGACAGAAGCCTCCAGAAGGAAAATTAACCCAAAGGGCTCTGTGAAACACAGGGAGAGATGGAAGGGAGGGAAATATTTAAATTAATGAGGTCTAGGGGGGAGCGATGTTGACTGAAAGTTTAGTCAAGGAGATGATTGGAGTGTGTGAAATTAAAATTTTAGAAGAAAGGAAAGGGGGGAAAATGAGAAGTGTTGCCGGGATTATAAATCCATGTAATTTCAGGAGCAAATATTTATTAGACCCAACAGCTCTGTGCATGCCTAAAGCAGTGTACAAGGCTGGGCAAAACTGGAAAATGAGAGCACTTCATCTGGCAAGGCAGGGGAGGACTTGGAGACTCAAAATTGCCCCTCACTGCCACTGTGAAGAAGCAACAGCTATACCTCTGGTTGAATCCAATCTGAGTGAAAAGGGAGCAGGGTCAACCCATGAAGCTCCCAACTGGGACACTAGAGAGATCTTGGGAAACTAGCGGTGATAAACAACCTCTTTAATGTGAAGCCCCAAAGGAGAGTTCCCAGCAATGGAGAAAAGTAGATTCCCTCAAACCTCAGTAGAGTGACACCAAGTCTTAGCCTTGGACCCACTTATTCATTCAAATCATTTTTATTAAGCATCTATGTGCTCAGTTCTAGGCATTAGGCATACAGCAGAAAATCAGAGAGACAAAGTTCTTCTCTCAGGAGCTTACATTCAAATGGGCATGTGGGTGACAGTCCCCAATTTTACACAATGCAGAATGAAACACGGTGGCATTCTATTCAGTTGGCCTCTTTCCCTCCTGGAGTGAGTGGACACTGGTGTTGGTCTAATAAGCCTACAGAAGATATCCAGCCTATGTTTTGAGACAGTGGCTTTGGTGGTGACAAAAAAGGACATGAATATTTGCTAGCTTCCACATTAAAAGACAACAACCAAGAAAGGAGAAGGCAAGCACTGTTAATATTAATGGGACTATGCTGGTGCACGATCAGGCTCTGTCCCTGTGCCCTACCCTCCTTCCACAGCCCCAGTGGAAAGCCATCTTCTCAGGTGCTCTCTTCTTCCTGTGAACATCACTTATTTGATCACCTAAAAAGGGACGGCCATCCTCTAGGCCTTTCTGTAACAGGATAATTGGACACATCATTTTCATCAGTGTTTATAAAAAACAATAATTCTTTGTCACCATTGTAATTAATATTTGTGATTTAAAAGATTTGTTCCTTTCTTAAATTTGATGATTCAGAAGGCAATGCATCTCTAATATTATAATAAAATTCAATGGAAAAATTTCACATGGCTTACAAAATTGTAATTTCCCAAACCCTCAGTCAATCACTGCTACTCAGGTGTTCACAAGCCTCACCCTTATCACCCTCACCATCACCATGCCCACTAAGTATGATTCATAGCTCAGCTAAACTCTCCTGGCTGCCCCAGCCAACTTGAATCACTCCCTCCCCTCAACTATTCCTGGAGCTCTTAGGATAAATACCACAGTCACTGAGATACTGACGCAATGGTCCTCACATGTATCTCAATTTGCAAACCTTGTCACTGCAGCTACTGTAGATTTCTTGTCTCTGTCTCTGATTTTACTTCTTAAATCTTTGGTTTGTTGTGCCTCTATCACTTTATAGCATTTTCTTTCCCAGGCACTGGCTGTTAACTGGAGAAGAAGGGATTCCAATGCAGGGATGTCCAACTCCAAATGAATGCTTAACAAGCTCATTATTCTGGCCTCCACATCGTCTTAGATCTTCCAGTGCCCCTCAGCTACATTCACCCTCAGCACCAGCGTTACCTCTTCCTCCTGATGAGGACTCCTGGATTCTGTGAGTTCCTCTTGGAACTGCCATCTGGGCTGGCTGCACATGGACAGAGCAAGGAGTTACACATCTCCTCCTGCCACTTGTCCAAGTACTGCTCTCACAGGTCAGGAGCCTCATCCTACCTATCAGCCTCAAATGATAGCAGGTGACACCATCTGAACACATCCTCCCACTCAGAGCCACTGCAGAAAAAGGGGACTGACACCCAGAGGCTCTTCCCTGAGACCTGAGGACTCCACACACACCCATATTACAGCTTTGACCCTCCGATCATACTTATTTTATTACTTGTCCATCTGCCCTTCTCACACAAGCTACTCAGGAACAGTGACCAGATCTCATTCATTTTTTAATCTCTTGTGTCCAGCAGAGTGCTTGGTGGGCTGCCGTATCAGAGCAACACATTCTGTTTGAATAATTGAGTGGGTGGATGGATGGATGGATGGATGGATGGATGGATGGATGGATACCTGCATGCATGCATGCATGGATGAAAAAATAAAATGAAAGGCTTACAAGAAGTGAGGCACAGGTATTTGAAGAGTCCTGTGACTTTCCTCACAGAAAAACTCTTGGCACCTGCCCAGAAAGATATGGAGGATCTAAGGATGGAGATTACTAGGAACTGAATCAGCTCAACATACGTTAAAGAAGGAAGGAAGGGAGGGAGGGAGGAAAGAAGGTAAGAAAAGAAAATAGAGTAAGAGAAAAATAAGAAGTGATAGGTTCACAGAAAGTTTAAAGGACAGATATCTGAATGATTTGGGACCTCCTGAATCCTTCCCATCAGAAAAGCTCCTGTTCCCTTTCCCCTTTCCCTCCCAACCACCATGACACTGAAGCCCATGGGGAATGACACAGAAGGTTCCTCACCTCCCTGTGATGCCTGTGCCTCTGTCAGGGTGCAGGAGGACCCTGAGAACCCAGGCCCATCATTAAGTTGTCCCTTCTGCTCTCAGCACAGGCACGTCCTTTAGGTCCTTGGTGTTCCACCCTCCTCACCACTATGAGGATGTGAAAGAAGTTGTGAAAAAATACAATGTAGTCAAGAAACAAAGGAGGCTGGTGGGAGTTGAGGTAGAGAGATTCCAGGTTATTCTGAGGATGACAGGTGAGTAGTACATGGCTGATCATATCCTCCAAACCTCTACTGTCTCTCTCCTCCACCTCAGGGGACTTGATCTTCTAAGAAGTCCCCAAGAGTTCTAGGCTGCTCCAGGGACCTCATCCTCTTTGATCTTCATCGTCCTCTGTAACAGCACGGCTCCCCCTTTTGGGATGCTGTAAGGCAAAGGCGCATGCCTTTGTGAGTGAATGACTCTTCTCTTCTATTCTTTCCACCTGCCTTCCCTCCACAATCCTGGGCACCCAAAACCCCCACCCTTGCTGCTCAGTGATTCCAGCCACTAGTCAGTAGTCCCAGATACCCACAGGGACCCTAGGGAAGGCTGGAGCCTGGAGCAATGCCCTGAAAGAGAGGAGATAGATTCCTGATCACTCACAGATGGTCTGGGACGAGATGAGATTTGAGGACATAAAGTTTTTCAGGGTTGATATCTTACACAGCATTTCACAGCATCTTTGTCCATGAAGCCCTGATTTCTTGGAGTAATGGGTAATAACACCAAGAAGGAAGGTCCTCCTGAATGTGGCTAGGGGAACATAGTTAGAGCCTTGGGATTACATTGCTGATTAGCTGATAGTGGAAAGGGAAAGAGACCTCAGAGAAGCTTTGGAATAGAAATCTTCAGAAGGCCTTCTAGTTGCTTTATAGAACTATCTGAACTCAGTGAGTTCTGAGAGGAAAATGGTTTTACTTTCATTCACTTAGCACTGCCTTCTACATAAAATCTCCATGTCAAATGCTCCCCTTCCCAGCACAGTCCTGCCGCTCTGCAGGAGGATGTGAAACCACAGCTGAAGGACATGATCCAGTTGTCAGTTCTCTGGTGTGCATCCTGGACCAGCCTGGTGGGGTGACTGCAGGGGCCAGGCCAGCTCTGCATCTTCTGAACAAATTCTGGGGGGTGAGTCTGAGACTTTCTAGTTTCTTTTGATGATGAGTGTGTATAGATCCTTTTGTTTCCAGCTTTGGCACTTTAGCCGAAGCCTGACATAGCAAGAAAAACCCAAGTTTCCTCTGAGTCTTGGATCATTCTGGAATATTCTCCATGGTCATGAATAGGTGCTATATATCTCAAAATGCAAAAACTGTGAGGGGAGGTCAGGACTCAGAGAATAGAAAGGAAAATATCTTTAAATTGGAAGACCAGGTGGCATTTTCAGACTCACCCCATCTTCCTAAGTATGACTCAGCTGTTTGTCATGGCCTTGCTGAAGTTTTGGTTGTAAAAGGGTCCCGAGCTCAAAAGAAGCTGTGTTTTTCAGTAAATGGAGAAACGTTTTTCATTGTTTGGTTCATCATTTATTTATAAAGTATGTGGCACTCCAAGGAGCCAGACCTGAGCTGCTCCACCACCTAATGCCATCATCCAATTGGCACTACCAAACCATGGAATCATCCAGGATTTATCCAGCCAGGCTGGGTTCTACTCCAGGAAGCCAGAGCTCTAGGGATGACATTCCTGCTAGAGGTGACCTTCAGAGAGTCCCCCTCATTCTTGGAAGCAAGTGGCCAGCCTGTAGTGTCCCAGCCACTCCCTTGTCATTACCAGACACATGTTCAGCCTTGTGGCTTGTGGAGCTCCCAACTCTGTTGAGAAATGGAGGGACTGAGAAGGCAAAGCTGTTATGGAAGGAAGGTAAGATTGATGAGTGACATCACCAGGATGCACATGGAGGTTTCCAAGCCATACAATCCAGAGTGGGGCTGCAGAAAGACCCACAGACATCATTGCATTTTATGAAGAGAGAAGGCTCCACATTCACAGTTCTGAGATGTTCAGAAACTTTAAAACTTATCCCCCAATTGCTTCACCCAGTAACTAGAGATTTTGCTAAAAAGCAAAAATGGCCACTCTACTACAGCTACCATGAAAAAGTGCTCATTCCATTTTCCTCAAGTGCCTTTTTTCAGTCCAGGATCTACTGAAAGAACCCTTAACAATATGAGCAAAATGGCCATTCAATCATAGTTCTGGGGATGATTCTGAAATTAACCCCCCCCCACAGCAGGAAACAGGGACCATATGCTGGAGGCAGGAAAAAGCTGCCTCCCCCATCCACATCCAGGGCCACCCTTCTTCCCTGTAGCCCAGTGCAGTTGTGCTCCCACAGGCAACTTGGAGTAAGTCATGGCATTGCTCTACTCTCAAGTGCCAGGCAGAATGGGGAGATGAAAAGTGTACCCCCTTGTAATGAACATATTTAATATTCATTGAAAATTATAATTTAAATGTGGATAAAGCTTGGTTATAATACTGACTCTGATTTATCTTTAAAAACATATAGAAAAATATATTTGTTCTAATATTAGAAATACAATGGTTGAGGAATTCATCATTAAAATTAAAATGAAATTCATAGGGGAAATAACATTTGGTTTGCATCAATTGATCATACACGAAACATGGACACTATGAGGCTGGCTCCGTTAGATGAGATGCACACAATACCACCACAGACCTCATAAGCAGCAATATATTCAACAAAACCACCTCCATCAAACCCATCCATCATCATTCACGTTTGCAGACCTTCCTTAACTAGTTCGAGCAGATGAATCACTCCCGACTATATTTTCATAGTCTTTGAATGAAGAGCACACATTCCATGGGATCTTGATAGAAATACCACACCCTTTGTAACATGCTAATTGTGACTCTTGTCACTTCAGCTGTTGTAGTTTCCTCCTCCATACTTGCCCTCCAATCAAGCACTGATATGGCCCCACTCCTCCCCTGACCAGGGAATCCATGTTGCTTCCTGGGTGTCAGGAGGTTCCTCTCGGGAGCCCCACCTCCTCTAGCTTCTATCCATTTTCTACACACAGCTCACCCTGAACATCCAGGCCCTCAGCTCAGTCACCACCCCCAAGAGCAAGTGCTGATTACATGTAGGTATCCAATTTTTCAAGAAAACATGCAAGAAAAAAGAGGCCACACAAAGAACTATGGACATTGTAGTTAGTGGCTTACATTACAGCACTGAGAACATAGGAGCAGACTCTTTACTTGTCTCTCTGTCCAGGTTATGCATCTTTCTCAACTCTACCTCCCATTACAAAGTGTGAACATGGGACATGGCCTGTTAAGGACCTTCTGTAGGCCTGAGTAGAAGGTTTCCTGCTTCCTTTTTGTGAAACATATTGTCTTGTGCCTGGAGCTGGGTTGGGAGTGTTTGGTGCTGCCAACCTCCCCAGTAACACACTAACCCAGGAGCTCCTGTCCTGGGCAACTCTGTCCACAGCCTACTCAGAATCAGCTTTCTCTGGCTCCCACCAAATCAGCTGAATGTCCAGCTAGGGCAGGACCTGAACAAAGAGGGTTAGGAAGACAGGCCCAGGCCTCTATCAGAGGAGAGGGAAGCAGGGGGTCCAGAATGGAGGCAGCAGGAAGAGTAAGGAGTTAATGAGCATCTTTATGGGATATTTCAGTGCTTCTGTGACTTGCAAAGGACATGGATCTTCCTATACTCTCATCTTCTTCCTAAACATGTTCTGAGAGATATACTCATCCCACCAGACATCCTAGAGGAAGCTTTACCCAAAAGGTTTTATTCTTTTCCATGATTACATGGAGACAAGATACCATGGGACCCGTTAGAAAAGAGTCAGGGATGTGAGTGGCTCAGTCAGTTAAGTGTCCAATTCTTGATTTCAGCTAAGGTCATGATCTCATGGTTGTGAGGTCAAGCCCCACGTCCAGGTCCGCACTCAGCATGAAGTCAGCTTGAGATTTTCTCTCTCCCTCTCCATCTGTCCCTCCCCCAGCTCACGCTTATGTTCATTCCCTCTCTTTAAAAAAAAGGAAAAGAGACAATGGGGGAGCCTGGGTGGTTCAGTCGGTTAAGGGTCTGCCTTGGGTTCAGGTCATGATCCCAGGGTCCTGGGATCAAGCCCTGCATCAGGCTCCCTGCTCAGTGGGGAAGTCTGTCTCTCTCTCTGCATCTACCTCTCCCCCTGCTCATGCTCTCTCTTGCTCTCTCCTCTCTCAAATAAATGAATAAAATCTAAAAGAAAGAGGAAAAAAAGAAGAAAAGAAAGAAAAAGAAAGAAAGAAAGAAAAAGAAAGAAAAGAAGAAAGAAAAATAAGAAAGAAAGAAAGAAAAAAAAGAAAGAAAGAAAGAAGAAAGAAAGAAAGAAAGAAAGAAAGAAAGAAAAAGAAAGAAAGAAAGAAAGAAAGAAAGAAAGAAAGAAAGAAAGAAAGAAAGAAAGAAAAAGAAAGAAGAAAGAAAAAGAAAGAAAGAAAGAAAGAAAGAAAGAAAGAAAGAAAGAAAGAAAGAAAGAAAGAAAGAAAGAGAGAGACAATGTTCTTTTCTAGCTGGAGGTTAAAGAGGAAAAAACATCTTTCTAGGCTAAATTAACCCCAAATAGGTTTCTATTTCCACATTTCTTAGTTTACATCAGAGAAGAGACATTGGTCAGAGGGAGATTTTTGCAACACCATGCTTATTTTATACTCTACAGGGTCCTTGACTCTTGCTGAGATGCCTTATCAGCAAAACCAGAAACAATGCCAGTCTCCTAATGTCCCCAAAGTGTCCACCTCAGTGCCCAGCCTCTTGTCAGTCTCCTGCTGGGGACCCCACTCTGGGGGCTGCTGTGGCCCAGGTTCTGGCAACCACTGTCTGAGCCACTATGGCCCTGTCTCTTCCACTGATATCAACTTTGAGTGTCATCTACCAGGGATCTCCAGAACCAGGCTTAGAAACTTAGTAGTGCTTGTTAAGTACCACCAGAATTCCTGTTGGTGGTGAATCCCCTCAGAGGTATGGAGAAATGGAACCAGAATCAAGCAATAAAATTTAGATTTGAGACACCAGGACAGTTACGGGAAGCCAGAAGTTACCACAATTATGATTTCACCACTAAAACTGCTCCTGACAAGTAAGTTCTCAGTAGTTGTAGAGAGACAAATTCTTCAGTCCTCCGCTGGGGACTTCCCAGGCCAAGTTCAAACCCAGTTGTTCAATCATTCGTTCATTAAACAAATATTTATATTGGACCATGCTAGGTACTTGAATCAGTGAGGAACAGGACAAAAACCCTTCCTCTTAGGGAGTTTACATTCCAGTGGGTCTGTTGGGGGTATCTTCTGATTTCCTTGCAATGCTGCAGATTTAGACAAAGGTGGTTCTATATTCAGTTGGCCTCACACCCTTGGACATTGAATAGATACTAGTAAAAGGTTGCTAAACCCAGTGAAGATACTCATCAAGGGCAAAATTTTGAGAATTGGATCTTGTTGGTTTGATGATGACAAAAAGGACATCTAATGTCTGCTTGCTTCCATACCAAAGGTAAGAGCAAAGTAAGGTAAGGGGTTACCCTTACCAGAGCACTGATACCAATGGTGAAATGTGCATTTGAAAGTTCACCTTCTTTCCTTCCCAGTCTTCCTTATTCAATCCCCAAATCTCAGTAAAAAACCACACTTACACAAGAATCTTGAAAGTGCTTTAGTTTCCTACTTGGCTACAGTGTATGGGAGCATCTAAAACAGGATGTGCATACCTATGGCCTCTCCTGCATCAGGATAATCAGATGCATTTAATACAGTAATAGTGTTTTATTGAAATCTGTCATTTTTAAATTTTTTTAATTTAAATTGAATTAGCCAACATATAGTGCATCATTAGTTTTGATATAATAACACCCAGCGCTCATCTCATCACGGGCCCTCCTTAATGCCCATCACCCAGTTACTCCATCTCCCCACTCACCTCCCTTTCCACAGCCTAAGATATGACTCAGGGTTAAATATATATCATTACAGTAAATTCAATGAGAAAATACTACACAGCTCATCTAACTACACTTTCCACAACCTTGGTCCACTTTACATCAGGTGTTCATAATTATCACCTTTATCAGCCTCATTATTGTCACACCCATCAATTATCATTCATCTTTGGTCTAAACTCTTAGCCAGCCCAGCCAATCTGACTCACCCTCTTCTCTGAGTGATTAGTCCTGGCTCTCTTATAATCAATGCTACGGTCACTAAGAGACCAACACAATTGTCCTTAAATGTGTGTTAATTTGCAAGACATACCAACTCAGCCTTTGTATCTTTCTTATCCCCACCTCTAGATTTACCTGTGATAGCTCTGGGTCATTGTGCCTCTATATGAATAGTTTTTCTTTCCTCAGATGCTCCTACCTTAACACAGCTATGAAGAGAAGGGGAGGATTCAAAAGTGGCAGTTTCTGTCTCTGAAGTAGATGCTCTTAATGAGCATATTTTTTCTGCCCCCAAGGTCCTAGAAACCTCCAGCACTCAACCTTTCTCCCTTTCTTCCCTCCACACCAGCATTATCTCTTTCTCTTGGTTGATACCTGGATGCCTCTTGGGTCCCTTGAGTTCCTCCTAGTTGCCCTGCATGGGCTTTCTATTCCTGGACAGATTATAGGCTCCACATCTCTGCTCATCATCAACCATCCCAAGTGATAACAGGTGACAACACCTGGTGGCATCATTCACTCAGAGTCACTGAAGAGTAACAGGGGACTGGCACCCAAAAACTCTGACCTCAGGCCTGAGGACTCCCCACACATGTGTATTACAACATCCCCAGTTGGCTCATGTTTATTTCACTACTTGCCTCTTGGCCTAACTATGCTGCCAGCCTAAAGATAGGGACAGCATCTTTGTTCTTGAACCTCATTTGCCCAGCACAGTGTGTACTATGTCAATATACATGTTTTAAAAAGAATGAAGGATTTTTATGTATAAATTAATGAAAATCAAGAATGGCAGACCTACAGGAAGACTGAGGCACAGGTATTTGAGGTCTTGGGGGTTCTTAGATTTTGTATCTCCTCAAAACTCTTGACACCTGCCTTGGAGATGCAAAGGTCCTGAGGCTGGAGAGTGTATGAAGCTGACTCCTCACCCCCTCCCAATCCCAGCACCCATTTTCTGCCTGCAAACCAAAATAGGAAAAGATATCCAAGATTTGATCAATCCTCTGGAACCAGAATCCTCAACTCAAGTTACTTTCTATTTCCCTAGTCCTCTTTGCTCAGGAACTTTCCCTAAGCTCTGGGTTCAGAGCCAGAAGGTCTGAAATAAATAGGGAAAGAGTCATTTTTTTAAGATGATAAATACATTTAATTCTTTGTTTTTACTTCCTCTAGAGTCATTAAACTTCCCCCAAGATGTCCTGAAAGCAAAACGACTGGTAGTATTAAGCCCCTCCTCAGTGTCCCCACAAAGTGCCTACTCAACTATCCTGCTCAACACCACATGCAGTCTCTTCCTGCTGAGACTCAGCTCTGGGGGCTGTCATAGCATCAGCTGTGAGGGGAAATTGGGATATACGTAAGAACCTTAGGGATACATACCTTCAAGTTGACATTGAAGGTATGTGGTAATTTCTGGCTACCTCTTCCCATTTTCCTTAAGAATGACTTGCCGTGGAATGGATTTGTTATGGCGTGGGAGGAGACAGAACAGAGAAGGAACTGTGAGTAACAAGTAAAGGGAGAAGTATTTTGTGTTTGTTGACTCATCCTTGACTGCTGATATGGAATGTCCAAAATGCACTCCAAGGAGCTAAACCCAAGATCTGCACTGCCAGATTACATGTTTCTATAACACCAATTGTAATGACTAAATCATGAAATTCTCCCAAGATTAATCCAGCTAGATCAGTCACTGTATTTATTTCCTTGATGTCTCAGAACCAGAGGAAGCAAAGTCTTCTCGGACAGGACTCTTGAGATTGAACACTCTTGGGGAGTTGCCCTGGTGCTCTGGGGGAAGTGACTAGGCCATGATCTTATGGCTATTCTCTGTCATCAAAGGATGGCTGCTTTGCATGTGGGAACTGCAGAGCATCTGATCACATGAGGAAATGGAGGGGTGAGAGACAGGAGCAACTCATCAAAGTGGAGGTGAGATTAGTCAGCTCCATCTCTGGGTCTTGTGTGGTGCTTTCTAAAACAGACAGAGATGGGACTAGGGCAGAGCCTGATAGACAGCCACTGGTGTTTCATGAAAGACAGGGAAAACTGCCCATCAACAGTCACTGACAAGGATGCTTTAACCCTTTGAAACTCTCCAAAGTGTGTGATTTATGTTACTTTTTCACAAATTGCTCCCTTTTCTCTCTTCCACTATTTCACTTCACTCACACTCTGTCACAGGTGTTAGAACTGTGTTGCCCACATTGGTGGAACCCATGGTGCATGTGGTGGCTCAGGCAGCAGCCGCCCCAGAGCCTAGAGTGCAGCCTCTGGGGGCTGGAGGTGGGCACTGTGCTGGGCTCTTCAGGGGGCATTTGGGAGGGGGCTGGCACTGCTGCTGTTTCTCCTGGCAAGACATCACAGCAGGAGGGCAGGAAGCCTGGGCAGAATAGAGAAAAAGGTCAGTGCAAGAGCTCCAGGCCAGTGTATCCTCTGTGAATCATTTTATGAAGACTCTGCTCTGAATAGCAGCAGCTTCCCAAGCTCTGACATTCAGGAGGAAAATGGAAACCAATATCAAGTTAACTGACCTGGCAAGACATTTCCCTCCCTTTGCCTTCCTTCCAAAACAATGCTGATGTCTTCTTACTGGGACCCAAGTCTGTCTGTCTTCATAGAAACGTGTAAGTAAATACACACAATTAGGTGATGACCCCTGAGAATGTCTTCCTGCATGAACGCATCTTTCAGGATTAAGAATGGACAGGATGCTAAGAGCCAGGGTTTGGGTATGTCACTGACCCTGATGCATCCCACAAAGATTCCTTGCTCACTGAACCCAGCTCTGTCCCCTGCTGCCCTCCAAGGTCTTCTTGCTGCCTCCACAGACATCTCTGCTTTCCTCTTTCCTACTAAAATCTGGGCTTGTTTTCCTAAAACTCACAGGTGGGGCTCTGTCCCTTCTGGACACTCACGGGATGCAGAGAACACAGGACAAGGCTGTTCCTGAGGAGGCCCAGGGCAGGAGCTGTTTTATCCTATGTCAGGTTCATGATGCATAGCCCTAGCACACTGCCACTTTCACAACCAGGGGATGTGACAGCCTGGCACACTACTATTGTCTCTAGCTTCTTCCTGCATGCTTGCAAAGATGTCTGGCAAGAGGGATCAGGAACTCCTGATGACTGCTCCCTAGGTGTGTCGGGGACCATTTCTTTTTTCACATATTCATTCAGCTCAGAGGCTTTAACTTCAGCTCTGCCCCTTGCATTTTTGCTGGGCACTGATGATGTAGAGATGCATGTGACATATTTCCTGACCTTGAGCGTTTCAAGTTTAACTGGACAGACTTCAGAGAAGCAAACATGTAAGTCTAATACCATGTGATTCATCCTGTGATACAAATGTCTCCAAATACCTGTCTTTTGCATGTCAGTTTCCTACTGCTCTGCATATTCCCAAGGATGATTTTTTCAGATGACATTGGCTCCTGACTTCTGGGGATGTTGGGTGACCTTAGAGCCCTGAACCCTGGGAATGAGACATGTTGGGAAGTAGATGGAGAATGGGATCAGGCCCCATCTGGGATTATTTAAATTAGCAGACAAAATATTAAGAGGACCATCAATAGTCGAGATCACAAGACTTAGTATGATAAAAATCCATTTTATCCATGTTAGTTTCCTGTGGCATGTAATAATATTGATTATGAAAAAATGAAATAATTTACCAATGTGACATATTTAAGATAATGGGACTCATAAAGATGATTTGTTCCATATGTTGTTAATGAAGGGCTGGATGATGGTGGTGATATTATATGCATCACATTTCATAGAACAGATCTGATCATTTCTAAGGTTTGTATGTAGTTATTTTTAATAAAATTGAATCCTACTTTCCTATTGGAATCTATTATAGTACTGGAGATGAATTTCTCATTGACTTCATCTTATAATTACTGCATTTTGCTATTTGTTTCCAAAAGATTACAGTTAGAGCAACAACAGAACATTAATTATTTATATTTAAATTAAATGACAATTTTAAATGAAATATTTTTATGGTCAATATATGTGGATCTTTTCTGTACTTTATAGTTTATTGCTTTTATACATAAAATTCCTTATAAGGGTATGCACTCTACCCACTTTTGATCATAGGGATTCCATGATTTATTTTGAGATACCTGTGGGAGAATGAATTACACTGAGTCATAGGGAATGGTGGCTGGGGATGGAGGAAGGCAGGAAGGGTTAGAGTTGGCATTGACTGTCCTCTATGCTATTCTTCTGTCTCCAGAAGGAGTCTCTTCTTGATGATATACTTGTAGGCTTAGCCCTTGAACAATGCTAGAGGGTCCACTTCCCTCACCTTGCTGAAGACGGTACCAATTAATAATGCATTGGAAGGAATTAGTCATGAAGGGTGAGATAGGTATTTTCTTGTACCAGACTGGGTGATAAAGCTGAAGAGGAACATACAGTGCTGAAAAACTCATAGCTACTCCTCCCAGTTTTGGTGGGGTTGGAGGCTACAAGACTGCCAACTGGGAGGGGGGACATTCTAACCAAGGTTTGCTACCAGGGAACACTGGACCTTCGAAAGAGTCCACCCTGGTCCCTGGTCTGTGACTCTGGATGGAGACACTCCTGCCTTTTGTATGTCCCATGTTTGCCTTTTTTATTTTATTTTATTTTATTATGTTATGTTAGTCAACATACATCATTAGTTTTTTTTATTATTATGTTATGTTAGTCACCATACATTACATCATTAGTTTTTGATGTAGTGTTCTATGATTCATTGTTTGCGTATAACACCAAGTGCTCCATGAAGAACATGCTCTCTTTAATACCCATCACCAGGCTAACCCAGCCTCCCACCCCCCTCCCCTCTAGAACCCTCAGTTTGTTTTTCAGAGTCCACAGCCTCTCATGGTTTGTCTCCCCCTCCAATTTCCTCCCCTTCATTCTTCCCCTCCTGCTATCTTTTTCTTCTTCTTTTTTAACATATAATGTATTATTTGTTTCAGAGGTACAGATCTGTGATTCAACAGTCTTACACAATTCACAGTACTCACAATAGCACATACCTTCCCTAAGTCTATCACCCAGCCACCCCATCCTTCCCACCCCCCACCACTCCGGCAACCCTCAGTTTGTTTCCTGAGATTAAGAATTCCTCATATCAGTGAGGTCATATGATACATGTCTTTCTCTGATTGACTTATTTCACTCAGCACAACACCCTCCAGTTCCATCCATGTCATTGTAAATGGCAAGATTTCATTCCTTTTGATGGCTGCATAATATTCCATTGTGTATATATATATATATATATATATATATATATATATATATATACCACTTCTTCTTTATCCATTCATCTGTTGATAGACACCTTGGATGTTTCCATAGTTTGGCTATTGTGGACATTGCTGCTATAAACATTGGGGTGCATGTACCCTTTCGGATCACTACATTTGTATCTTTGGGGTAAATACCCAGTAGTGCAATTTCTGGGTCATACAGTAGCTCTATTTTGAATTTTTTGAGGAACCTCCATACTGTTTTCCAGAGTGGCTGCACCAGCTTGCATTCCCACCAACAGTGTAGGAGGGTTCCCTTTTCTCCGCATCCTCGCCAACATCTGTCCTTTCCTGACTTGTTAATTTTAGCCATTCTGACTTGTGTGAGACTTGAGGTTTTGATTTGGATTTCCCTGATGCCATGCGATGTTGAACACTTTTTCATGTGTCTGTTGGCTATTTGGATGTCTTCTTTGGAAAAGTGTCTGTTCATGTCTTCTGCCCAATTCTTGATTGGATTATTTGTTCTTTGGGTGTTGAGTTTGGTAAGTTCTTTATAGATTTTGGATACTAGCCCTTTATCTGATATGTCATTTGCAAATATCTTCTCCCATTCTATCGGTTGTCTTTTGGTTTTGTTGAATGTTTCTTTTACTGTGCAAAAGCTTTTTATCTTGATGAAGTCACAATAGTTCATTTTTGCCCTTGCGTCCCTTGCCTTTGGCGATGTTTCTAGGAAGAAGTTGCTGTGGCTGAGGTCGAAGAGGTTGCTGCCTGTGTTCTCCTTTAGGATTTTGATAGACTCCTGTCTCACATTGAGGTCTTTCAACCATTTTGAGTCTATTTTTGTGTGTGGTGTAAGGAAATGGTCCAGTTTCATTCTTCTGCATGTAGCTGCCCAATTTTCCCAACACCATTTGTTGAAGAGACTGTCTTTTTTCCACTGGACATTCTTTCCTGCTTTGTTGAAGATTAGTTGACCATAGAGTTGAGGGTCCATTTCTGGGCTCTCTATTCTGTTCCATTGATCTATGTGTCTGTTTTTGTGCCAGTACCATACTGTCTTGATGATGACAGCTTTGTAATGGAGCTTGAAGTCTGGAATTGTGATGCCGCCAGCTTTGCTTTTCTTTTTCAACATTCGTCTGGCTATGCGGGGTCTTTTCTGCTTCCATACAAATTTTAGGATTATTTGTTCCATTTCTTTGAAAAAAGTGGATGGTATTTTGATAGGGATTGCATTGAATGTGTAGATTGCTCTAGGTAGCATTGACATCTTCACAATATTTATTCTTCCAATCCATGAGCATGGAATGATTTTCCATTTCTTTGTATCTTCCTCCATTTCTTTCATGAGTATTTTAGAGTTTTTGAGTACAGATTCTTTGCCTCTTTGGTTAGATTTATTCCTAGGTATCTTATGGTTTTGGGTGCAATTGTAAATGGAATCGACTCCATAATTTCTCTTTCTTCTGTCTTGTTGTTGGTGTATAGGAATGCCACTGATTTCTGTGCATTGATTTTATATCCTGCCACTTCACTGAATTCCTGTATGAGTTCTAGCAGTTATAGGGTGGAGTCTTTGGGGTTTTCCACATAAAGTATCATATCATGTGCAAAGAGTGAGAGTTTGACTTCTTCTTTGCTGATTTGGATGCCTTTGATTTCTTTTTGTTGTCTGATTGCTGTGGCTAGGACTTCTAATAGTATGTTGAACAGCAGTGGTGATAGGGGACATCCCTGCCAGGTTCCTGACCTTATGGGGAAAGCTCTCAGTTTTTCCCCATTGAGAATGATATTGGCTGTGGGTTTTGCATAGATGGCTTTTATGATATTGAGGTATGTACCCTCTATCCCTATACTCTGAAGAGTTTTGATCAAGAAAGGAAGCTGTACTTTGTCAAATGCTTTTTCTGCATCCATTGAGAGGATCATATGGTTCTTGTTCTTTCTTTTGTTAATGTATTGTATCACGTTGATTGATTTGCGAATGTTGAACCAACCTTGCAGCCCAGGGATAAATCCCACTTGGTCGTGGTGAATAATCCTTTTAATGTACTGTTGGATCCTATTGGCTAGTATTTTGGTGAGAATTTTTGCATCCATGTTCATCAGGGATATTGGTCTGTAATTCTCCTTTTTGATGGGGTCTTTGTCTGGTTTGGGGATCGAGGTAATGGTGGCCTCATAAAACGAGTTTGGAAGTTTTCCTTCCATTTCTATTTTTTGGAACAGTTTCAGAAGAATAGGTATTAATTCTTCTTGAAATGTTTGGTAGAATTCCCCTGGGAAGCCATCTGGCCCTGGGCTTTTGTTTCTTGGGAGATTTTTAATGACTGCCACAATTTCCTTAGTGGTTATAGGTCTGTTCAGGTTTTCTGTTTCTTCCTGGTTCACTTTTGATAGTTGATACATCTCTAGGAATGCCTCCATTTCTTCCAGATTATCTAATTTGCTGCCATAGAGTTGCGCATAATATGTTCTTATAATTGTTTGTATTTCTTTGGTGTTGGTTGTGATCTCTCCTCTTTCATTCATGGTTTTGTTGATTTGGGTCATTTCTCTTTTCTTTTTGATAAGTCTGGCCAGGGGTTTATCAATCTTCTGAATTCTTTCAAAGAACCAGCTCCTAGTTTCGTTGATCTGTTCTACTGTTCTTTTGGTTTCTATTTCATTGATTTCTGCTCTGATCTTTATTATTTCTCTTCTCCTGCTGGGTTTAGGCTGTATTTGCTGTTCTCTCTCCAGCTCCTTTAGGTGTAGGGTTAGGTTGTGTACTTGAGACCTTTCTTGTTTCTTGAGAAAGGCTTGTATTGCTATATACTTTCCTCTTAGGACTGCCATTGTTATATCCTGAAGATTTTGAACAGTTGTGTTTTCATTTTCATTGGTTTCCATGAATTTTTAAAATTCTTCTTTAATTTCCTGGTTGACCCATTCATTCTTTAGTAGGATGCTCTTTAGCCTCCATGTATTTGAGTTCTTTCCGACTTTCCTCTTGTGATTGGATTCTAGTTTCAAAGCATTGTGCTCCGAAAATATGCAGGGAATGATCTTTATCTTTTGGTACCAGTTGAGACCTGTTTGTGACCTAGGATGTGATCTATTCTGGAGAATGTTCCATGGGCACTAGTGAAGAATGTGTATTCTGTTGCTTTGGGATGGAATGTTCTGAATATGTCTGTGAAATCCATTTGGTCCAGTGTGTCATTTAAACTCTTTATTTCCTTGTTGATCTTTGGTTAGATGATCTGTCCATTTCAGTGAGGAGGGTGTTTTTCTATTATTGTATTGTTGTCGATGTGTTTCTTTGCTTTTGTTATTAATTGGCTTATATAATTGGCTGCTCCCATGTTAGGGGCATAGATATTTACAATTGTTAGATCTTCTTGTTGGGTAGACCTTTAAGTAGGATATAGTGTCCTTCCTCAACTCTTATTACAGTCTTTGTTTTAAAATCTAATTTGTCTGATGTAAGGATTCCACCCCAGCTTTCTCATGGTGTCTGGTAGCATGGTAAATGGTTTTCCGCCCCTTCACTTTCAATCTGGGGGTGTCTTTGGGTCTAAAATGAGTCTCTTGCAGACAGCATATCGATGGGTCTTGTTTTTGTATCCAATCTGATAGTCTGTGTCTTTTGATTGGTGCATTTAGCCCATTTACATTCAGGGTAACTATTGAAAGATAGGAATTTAGTGCCATTGTATTGCCTTTAAGGTGACTGTTACTGTATATTGTCTGTGTTCCTTTCTGCTTTTAAGCTCTCTCTTTGCTTAGAGGACCCCTTTCAAGATTTCTGGTAGGTTTCGTGTTTGCAAATTCCTTTAGTTTTTGTTTGTCCTGGAAACTCTTTATTTCTCCTTCTATTTTCAATGACAGCCTAGCTGGATATAGTATTCTTGGCTGCATATTTTTCTCATTTAGTGTTCTGAATATATCATGCCAGTCCTTTCTGGCCTGCCAAGTCTCTGTGGATAGGTCTGTTGCCAATCTAATATTTCTACCATTGTAGGTTACATATCTCTTGTCCCGAGCTGCTTTCAGGATTTTCTCTTTGTCTCTGAGACTCGTAAGTTTTACTATTCGATGTCAGGGTGTTGACCTATTTTTATTGATTTTGAGAGGGGTTCTCTGTGCTTCCTGGATTTTGATGCCTGTTTCCTTCCCCAAATTAAGGAAGTTCTCTGCTATAATTTGCTCCAATATACCTTCTACCCCTCCCTCTCTCTTTCTTCTTCTTCTGGGATCCCAATTATTCTAATATTGTTTCATCTTATGGTATCACTTATTCCTCAAATTCTGCCCTCGTGATCCAGTAGTTGTTTATCTCTCTTTTTCTCAGCTTCTTGATTTTCCATCATTTGGTCTTCTATATCACTAATTCTGTCTTCTGCCTCATTTATCCTAGCAGTTAGAGCCTTCATTTTTGATTGCACATCATTAATAGCCTTTTCGATTTCAACTTGGTTAGATTTTCGTTCTTTTATTTCTCCAGAAAGCGTTTCTCTAATAACTTCCATGCTTTTTTCAAGCCCAGCTAGTATCTTTAAAATCATCATTCTGAACTCTAGTTCTGACATCTTACTAATGTCCTTATTGATTACATCCCTGGCAGTCAATACTGCCTCTTGTTCTTTTTGTTGAGGTGATTTTTTCCGTCTTGTCATTTTGTCCAGAGAGAATAGATGAATGAGAGAAC
This sequence comes from Phoca vitulina, assembly GCF_004348235.1. Lineage (NCBI taxonomy): Eukaryota > Metazoa > Chordata > Mammalia > Carnivora > Phocidae > Phoca > Phoca vitulina. The sequence goes on from NW_022589799.1 coordinate 161,643, forward strand.
AAAATGCTAACAGGGTAACAACATCCCCAGAAAATATACAATAAACAAATTAGAAAAGACCTGAAACTGAGGAAAAGAAAGGGAAAGAAAGAAAAAAGAAAAAAAGTGATAAAGAAAAAGAAAAAAACAAACAAAGAACAAAACAAAAAAAAACCAGAATGTGATCAAATATGATCAGGCTGGTGCATAGATCAGTGCCACACACTAGATTTGGGGCATATTTTGGTCTGTTGGAGAAAGTGCATCCCAAAATTTTAATGAAAGAACAACTTACATATGTAAATAATAAGGGTTAATAATCAACGGATGGAATATGACTGTAAAGATGAAAATTATAAAAGATTTTATAAAAGGAATTGATAAGAAGTTGGTTGAAAAAAGAAAGAAGAGGATTTTAAAAAAAAGAAAGGAGAGAATGTGATCAGGCAGGAGACTAGAACAAAGCCATGCACTAGAGATTTAGGGTATATTTTGATCTGTTAGAAGAAACTGTATCCCAAAATTTTAAAGAGAGAGCAACCTGTATATATATACCAAAAATAAGGGTAACTACTCTAAAATGAAAAATAAAAAAAGATTTTTGAAAAACAGATTGATAAGATGTTGGTTGAAAAAGGGAAAAAAAAAAGACAGTTAAAAAAAATTGACTTTGAAAGACTAAAGAATCATGGGAAAAAAGCCATGAATTCAATGAGCAGTATTCCCCTAGGGCTGGAGTTCTGCTGTTCTCATTGATCGTTAAACTTGGTCTTAGCTGACGAGATCAGGCTCATTCAGGGTCGTATGGCCATAGACATGTTATGTTAGTTACCATACAATACATCATTAGTTTTTGATATAGTGATCCACGATTCATTGTTTTCATATAACACCCAGTGCTCCATGCAGTACGTGCCCTCCATAATACCCATCGCTGGGCTAAACCATCCCCCCTCCCCCCTCCCCTCTAAAAGCCTCAGTTTGTTTCTCAGAGTCCATAGTCTCTCATAGTTCATCTCCCCCTCCAATTTCCGCCCATTCCTGTTTCCTTTCCTTCTTCTAATGTCCTCCATGCTATTCTTTATGTTCCACAAATAAGTGAAACCATATCATAATTGACTTTCTCTGCTTGACTTATTTCACTTAGCATAATCTCCTCCAGTCCCGTCCATGTTGATGTAAAAGTTGGGTATTCATCCTTTCTGATGGCTGAGTAATATTCCATTGTATATATGGACAACATCTTCTTTATCCATTCATCTATTGAAGGGCATCTCAGCTCTTTCCACAGTTTGGCGATTGCAGACATTGCTGCCATGAATATTGGGGATATATGGCCCTTCTTTTCACTACATCTGTGTCTTTGGGGTAAATACCCAGTAGTGCAATTCCTGGGTCAGAGGGTAGCTCTATTTTTTATTTTCTGAGGAACTTCTACACTGTTTTCCAAAGTGGCTGTACCAACTTGCATTCCCACCAACAGTGTAAGAGGGTTCCCCTTTCTCCACAACCTCTCCAAAATTTGTTGTTTCTTGCCTTGTCAGTTTTTGCATTCTAACGGGTGTAAGGTGGTATCATTTTGTTTTTTGTTTTTTCATTTTATTATGTTATGTTAATCACCATACAATACATCATTAGTTTTTGATGTAGTGATCCAGGATCCATTGTTTTCATATAACACCCAGTGCTCCATGCAGTACGTGCCCTCCTTAATACCCGTCACTGGCCTAACCAATCCCCCCTCCCACCTCCCCTCTAAAACCTTGTTTGTTTCTCAGAGTCCATAATCTCTCATGGTTCATCTCTCCCTCTGATTTCCCACCCTTCATTTTTCCCTTCCTTCTCCTAATGTCCTCCATGCTATTCCTTATGTTCCACAAATAAGTGAAACCATATCATAATTGACTTTCTCTGCTTGACTTATTCCACTTAGCATAATCTCCTCCAGTCCCAACAATGTTGATGTAAAAGTTGGGTATTCATCCTTTGTGATGGCTGAGTAATATTCCATTGTATATATGGACCACATCTTCTTTATCCATTCATCTGTTGAAGGGCATCTCGGCTCTTTCCACAGTTTGGCTATTGCAGACATTGCTGCTGTGGACATTGGGGTGCATATGGCCCTTCTTTTCACTACATCTGTGTCTTTGGGGTAAATACCCAGGAGTGCAATTGCTAGGTCATGGGGTAGCTCTATTTTTAATTTTCTGAGGCACCTCCACATTGTTTTCCAAAGTGGCTGTACCAACTTGCATTCCCACCAACAGTGTAAGAGAGTTCCCCTTTCTCCACAACCTCTCCAACATTTGTTGTTTCTTTCCCTGTCCACTTTTGCCATTCCAACTGGTGTAAAGTGGTATCTCAGTGTGGTTTTCATTTGAATTTCCCTGATGGCTAATGATGATGAACATTTTTTCATGTGTCTGTTAGCCATCTGTATGTCTTCTTCAGAGAAGTGTCTTTTCATAACTTCTGCCCATTTTTTGACTTGAGTATTTGTTTTCTGGGTGTTGAGTTTGAGAAGTTCTTTATATATCTTGGATACCAGCCCTTTATCTGTAGTGACATTTGCAAATATCTTCTCCCATTCTGTGGGTTGCCTCTTCGTTTTGTTGACTGTTTCCTTTGCTGTGCAGAAAATTCTTATCTTGAAGAAGTCCCAAAAGTTCATTTTAGCTTTTGTTTCACTAGCTTTTGGAGATGTATCTTGAAAGAAGTTGCTGTGGCCAATGTCAAAGAGGTTACTGCCTATGTTCTCCTCTTTGATTTTGATGGATTCCTGTCTCACATTGAGATCTTTCATCCATTTTGAGTTTATCTTTGTGAATGGTGTTAGAGAATGGCCAAGTTTCATTCTTCTGCATGTGGCTGTCCAATTTTCCCAGCACCATTTATTGAAGAGACTGTCTTTTTTCCATTGCATGTTTTTTCCAGCTTTGTCAAAGATTAGTTGACCATAGAGTTGAGGGTCCATATCTGGGCTCTCTATTCTGTTCCATTGGTCTATATGTCTGTTTTTGTGCCAGTACCATGCTGTCGTGGTGATCACAGCTTTGTCATATAGCTTGAAATCGGGCAACGTGATGCCCCCAGCTTTGTTTTTCTTTTCCAACATTTCCTTGGCGATTCGGGGTCTTTTCTGATTCCATACAAATTTTAGGATTGTTTGTTCCAGCACTTTGAAAAATGTCATTGGAATTTTGATCGGGATGGCATTGAAGGTATAGTTTGCTCTGGGTAGCATAGACATTTTAACAATGTTTTTTCTTCCGTTCCATGAGCATGGAATTTTTTTCCATCTTTTTGTGTCTTCTTCAATTTCTTTCATGAGTGTTCTGTAGTTCCTAGAGTATAGATCCTTTACCTCTTTGGTTAGGTTTATTCCAAAGTATCTTATGGTTTTTGGTGCTTTTGTAAATGGAATCATTTCTCTAATTTCTCTTTCTACAGTTGCATTCTTAGTGTATAAGAAAGCAACTGATTTCTGTGCATTGATTTTGTATCCTGCCACATTACTGAATTGCTGAATGAGTTCTAGTAATTTGGGGGTGGAGTCTTTTGGGTTTTCCACATAAAGTATCATGTCATCTGCAAAAAGAGAGAGTTTGACTTCTTCTTTGCCAATTTGAATACCTTTTATTTCTTTTTGTTGTCTGAGTGCTGTTGCTAGGACTTCTAGTACTATGTTGAACAACAGTGGTGAGAGTGGGCATCCTTGACGTGTTCCTGATCTTAAGGGAAAGGCTCTCAGCTTTTCCCCATTGAGGATGATATTCACTGTGGGTTTTTCATAGATGGATTTTATGAACTTGAGGAATGTTCCCTCTATCCCTATACTCTGAAGAGTTTTAATCAGGAAAGGATGCTGTATTTTGTCAAATGCTTTTTCTGCATCAATTGAGAGGACCATATGGTTCTTCTCCCTCCTCTTATTAAGGTGCTCTATCACATTGATTGATTTGCGAATGTTGAACCAACCTAGCATCCTGGGGATAAATCCCACTTGGTCGTGGTGGATGATCCTTTCAATGTATTGTTGGATCCTATTAGCTAGGATTTTGTTGAGGATTTCGGACTCCATATTCATCAGGGATATTGGTCTGAAATTCTCCTTTTTGATGGGGTCGTTGCCTGGTTTGGGGATTAAGGTAATGCTGGCCTCATAGAATGAGTTTGGAAGTTTTCCTTCTGTTTCTCTTTTTTGAAACAGCTTCAGTAGAATAGGTATTGTTTCTTCTTTGAATGTTTGGTAGAATTCCCCAGGGAATCCATCAGGCCCTGGACTCCTGTTTTTTGGGAGGTTTTTGATCACTGCTTCAATCTCGTTACTGGTTATTGGCCTATTCAGGTCATCAATTTCTTCCTGTTTCAGTCTTGGCAGCTTATAGGTTTCCAGGAAGGCCTCCATTTCATCCAGATTGCTCAGTTTATTGGCATATAGTTGCTGATAATAATTTCTAATAATTCTTTCCATTTCCTTGCTGTTAGTCATGATCTCTCCCCTTTTATTCATAATTTTATTAATTGGGGCCTTTCTCTTTTCTTTTGGATAGGTCTGGCCAGTGGTTTATCGATCTTAATTCTTTCAAAGAACCAACTTCTAGTTTTGTTGATCTGATCTACTGTGTTTCTGGTTTCTAATTCATTGATCTCTGCTCTAATTTTAATTATTTCTCTTCTAATGCATGGCTTAGGCATCATTTGTTGCTTTTTCTCTAGTTCTTTAAGGTGTAGAGTTAGTTGGTGAATTCGGGATTTTTCTATTTTTTTGAGTGAGTCTTGGATGGCTATGTATTTCCCCCTTAAGACCGCCTTTGCAGTATCCCATAGGTTTTGGACCAATGTGTTTTTTTTCTCATTGATTTTCATGAATTGTTTAAGTTCTTTGATTTCCTGGTTGACCCAAACATTCTTGAGCAGAGTGGTCTTTAGTTTCCCAGTGTTTGAATTTCTGCCACATTTTCCTTGTGATTGAGTTCCAGTTTTAGAGCATTGTGGTCTGAGAATATGCAGGGAATAATCTCAGTCTTTTGGTATCAGTTGAGACCTGATTTGTGACCCAGTATATGGTCTATTCTGGAGAAAGTTCCATGTGCGCTCGAGAAGAATGAGTATTCTGTTGTTTTAGGGTGGAATGTTCTGTAAATATCTATGAGGTCCATCTGGTCCAATGTATCATTCAAAGCTCTTGTTTCCTTGTTGATTTTCTGCTTAGATGATCTGTCCATTCCTGAGAGTGTTGTATTGAGGTATCCTACAATTAAAGTATTGTTATCAAAATGACTCTTTATTTTGGTTAACAGTTGGCTTATGTATATGGCTGCTCCCATGTTGGGGACATAGATATTTACAATTGTTAGATCTTCTTGTTGGATAGACCCTTTAAGCATGATATAGTGTCCTTCTGTGTCTCTAATTACAGACTTTAGTTTGAAATCTAATTTGTCTGATATAAGGATTGCTAACCCAGCTTTCTTTTGAGGTCCGCTGGCATGGAAGATGGATCTCCATCCCTTTACTTTCGGTCTGGATGTATCTTTAGGTTCAAAATGAGTCTCTTGTAGGCAGCATATGGATGGGTCTTGTCTTTTTATCCAATCTGCAACCCTGTGCCATTTTATGGGAGCATTTAGGCCACTCAAGTTGAGAGTGATTATTGAAAGATATGAATTAATTGTTATCATGTTGCCTGTGAAGACATTGTTTTTATAGATTGTCCTGTAAATTTCTGTTGTAGATCACTCTTGGGGTCTTTCTCCTTTTATAGAACCCCCCTTAATATTTCTTGCAGGGCCGGCTTAGTGGTCACATATTCTTTCAGTTTCTGCCAGTCTTGGAAGCTCTGCATCTCTCCATCCATTCTAAATGACAGCCTTGCCGGATAAAGTATTCTTGGCTGCATGTTCTTCTCATTTAGTACTCTGAATATGTCTTGCCAGGCCTTTCTGGCTTGCCAGGTCTCTGTGGATAAGTCTGACGTTATTCTGATGTTCCTCCTTCTGTACATAAGGAATCTCTTCCCCCTAACTGCCCTTAAGATGGTTTCCTTGGTTAAGATTTGAAAGTTTTACTTTTACATGCCGGGGTGTTGGCCTGTTTTCCTTGATCTTGGGAGGGGTCCTCTCTGCCTCTAGGACTCGAATGTTTGTTTCATTCCCCAGATTAGGGAAGTTCTCAGCTACGATTTGCTCAAATACATCTTCTAGTCCTCTCTCTCTCTCCACTCCCTCCAGGATTCCAATTATTCTGACATTGGAACGTTTCATGGTGTCACTTATTTCTCTGATTCTATTTTCATGGATTCTGAGTTGTTTTTCCCTGGCCTCCTCTTTTCCCTTTTTATCTATTATATTGTCTTCCAGGTCATTTATTCGTTCTTCTGCCTCGCTTACCCTAGCTGTTAGATTATCTAGATTGGATTGGATCTCATTGATAGCATTTTTAAGTTCTGCCAATTCACCTTTCATTTCTGCCCTTAGAGACTCTATGTTGCCATTAATTGATTTCTCCATTCTAGCTATTGTCTTCACAATTGCTAGCCTGAATTCCATCTCTGACATCTTGGTTATATCTGCATCCATTTGTAAATCTGCAGCATAAGTCATAATCTCTGAGTCTTTTCTATTTTGGGGGTTCCTCCTCCTAGTCATTCTGTTGATGGGTGTTTGAGGGAATGTATAGAGTCCAAATTATTGACCAGAACCCAAGCAAGATGCACCTGTTTTCTTGGGACCTTAGGGTTGCTGGCCTCTTGTTTTCCCAGCCTGTCTTCTGCGGGAGGGGCCTGCCGCACTGTTACTCAGGCAACCCTGTTTGGGCGGAGTTGCACTGCCCCCCTGTGGTGGGGGATGGGCTCAGTTGGGATCAGTTTTTGGGCTTTTGTTCTTTGGCGGCTTTCCCTGGTGGCTTTCTGCATCTCTTCCGTGAGTCAGAGCAGAAGAGACCTTTTCCAACACTCTGCCTCAGAGCAGAGAGATCACAGTCTGTTCTTCAATGAGCTCTCCAGGCCACACTATCTCTGTTTCTGTCTGTGCTGCTATAAACTGCAGTGTCCTGGGTTGTGCACCCCTCCACAGCGCTCCCAGTCCTGCCTCCAGGTCGGGGCACGTCTCTGCCCTTTGTGCTTCTAAAACCTCCAGCTGCTCCCAGTTCGCACACAGGACCCCGCTGTGCTGGGTTTCAGTTTGGGGGTCTGCCCTAAAGTCCTTTCCCCGCTGCTACCGGTCTGCGAGTCTGTGCCCCGTCCCCAGGGCTCAAGGCTGTCGCTCACCAGCGGTGTAGGATCCCTACGGCCAGGCCCCCTCTCACTGCCATTTATCTTCTGATATTTGCCCGCAGAATCACGGCTCCCTGCTTCGTACCTCAAAACCAACTGCCTGCAATATTCTGTTTTTAGAGATCCAGATCTTCTTACATCTCAGGCTGATTTCGTGGGTGCTCAGAGTGGTCTGGTAGATATTCAGCTCAATTCCATGGACCAGTTGAAATAGGGTCCCCTTCTCCTCTGCCATCTTTCCTTCCTACCTATAAGGTGGTATCTTAAGGTGGTTTCGATTTGAATTTCCCCAATGGCTAATGATGATGAACATTTTTTCATGTGTCTGTTAGCCATTTGTATTCTTCTTTGGAGAAGTGACTGTTCATGTGTTCTGCCCATTTTTTGACTTGATTATTTGTTTTATGGGTGTTGAGTTTGAGAAGTTCTTTATAGATCTTGGAAATTAGCGCTTTGTCTGTAGGGTCATTTGCAAATATCTTCTCCCATTCTGTGGGTTGCCTCTTTATTTTGTTGACTGTTTCCTTTGCTGTGCAGAAGCTTTTTATCCGGTCTGAAATTCTCCTTTTTGCTGGGGTCTTTGTCTGGTTTGGGGATTAAGGTAATGCTGACCTCATAGGATGAGTCTGGAAGCTTTCCTTCTGTTTCTATTTTTTGAAACAGCTTCAGTAGAATAGGTATTATTTCTTCTTTGAATGTTTGGTAGAATTCCCCAGGGAATTCATCAGGCCCTGGACTCGTTTTTTGGGAGGTTTTTGATCACTGCTTCAATCTCATTACTGGTTATTGGCCTGTTCACGTTGTCAATTTCTTCCTGTTTCAGTCTTGGGAGTTTATAGGTTTCCAGGAAGGCCTCCATTTCATCCAGGTTGCTCAGTTTATTGGCATATAGTTGCTGATAATAATTTCTAATAATTCTTTCTATTTCCTTGGTGTTAGTCGTGATCTCTCCCCTTTCATTCATAATTTTATTAATTTGGGTCCTTTCTCTTTTCTTTTGGATAGGTCTGGCCAGTGGTTTATTGATCTTATTAATTCTTTCAAAGAACCAGCTTCTAGTTTTGTTGATCTGATCTACTATGTTTCTGGTTTCTAATTCATTGATCTCTCCTCTAATCTTAATTATTTCTCTTCTAATGCATGGCTTAGGCATCATTTCTTGCTTTTTTTCTAGTTCTATAAGATTTAAAGTTAGTTGGTGAATTTGGGATTTTTCTATTTTTTTGAGTGAGGCTAGGATGGCTATGTATTTCTCCCTTAGGACCACCTTTGCAGTATCCCATAGGTTTTAGACCGATCTGTTTTTTTTCTCATTGATTTCCATGAATTGTTTAAGTTCTTCTTTGATATCCTGGTTGACCCAAACATTCTTGAGCAGAATGGTCTTTAGCTTCCATGTGTTTGAATCTGCCAAATTTTTTCTTGTGATTGAGTTCCAATTTTAAAGCATTATAGTCTGAGAATATGCAGAGAATAATCTCAATCTTTTGATTTCGGTTGAGACCTGATTTGTGACCCAGATTGTGTTCTATTCTGGAGAAAGTTCCGTGTGCACTCAAAAAGAATGAGTATTCTGTTGTTTAAGGGTGGAATGTTCTGTATATATCTATGAGGTCCATCTGGTCCAGTGTGTCATTTAAAGCACTTGTTTCTTTGTTGATTTTCTGTTTAGATGATCTGTCTATTGCTGAGAGTGGAGTATTGAGGTCTCCTACAATTAATGTATTGTTATCAATATGACTCTTTATTTTGGTTAACAGTTGGCTTATGTAGATGGCTACTCCCATGTTGGGGGCATAGATACTTACAATTGTTAGATCTTCTTGTTGGAAAGACACTTTAAGCATGATATAGCGTCCTTCTATGTCTCTAACTACAGTCTTTAGTTTAAAATCTAATTCGTCTGAAATAAGAATTGCTACCCCCACCTTTCTTTTGAGGTCCGTTGGTATGGAAGATGGCTCTCCACCCCCTCACTTTCAGTCTGGATGTGTCTTTAGGTTCAAAATGAGTCTAATGGGGACAGAGTTTTTGTTTGGGGTGATGAAAAAGTTCTGGAAATGAATAGTGGAGATGGTTGCACAACACTGTGAATGTACTTAATGCCACTGAATTGCACACCTAAAAATGGTTAAAGTGGGACATTTTATGTTAATGTATATATTTTATCACAATAAAAGAAGAAATAAAGAAAAGACATAATAGAGCCTGAGCTAAAGCCGAACTGGCACAGTGCCATGTGCTTTCACAAAATTAAGCTTTAGGGGGAAATGCCCTTGGGAAATGAAGGAGTAAAAGTCAATTTCTCCTCAACGTTAATGGAAAACCAACTCCTTAGATTTTAAGTATAAATAGGTACCAAGGAGGGGTGCCTGGGTGGCTCAGTCGGTTAAGTGTCTGCTGGTCCAGGTCATGATACCCTCGTTGGTCTCCCTGCTCAGTGGGGAGTCTGCTTCTCCTTCTCCTTCTGCCCCTCCCCCAGCTCATTCTCTCTCTCTCTCTCTCTTGCTCACTCTTTCTATCAAATAAATAAATAAAATCTTTTTTAAAAAGGTAGCAAATACAGTCAATAAGATAGAGTTGATGTAAGATCTGCTCTGAAATATACAGCCCAGCTCCTCTGGCTGAGCTAGGGTTTTTTTGGAGACATGGATGCAGGTGTGGAATCCACACTATAGCAAGCTCTAGAGTCACAGCATGGACAGGCCATTTGACATCTTAAAGCACAAGAAATTCTTAGGTAGGACTCAGGAGTATAAAGAATGTTGAGTCATGGTTCAGATACCCCCACCACCACACATAACACACATATGCACATATGCCACATATATAACACATACACGCACACATGAACATACCACATAACACATACGCATTCATGCCAAACACATAACATACGCACACATAACACACATGTGCATATATGCCTCATGCATAGCACATATGCACATGCAAACACACCACATAACACTCACAAACACACACACGCACACACACACACTCAAGTTCCAAGACTGAAAACTTTGGCCTCAAATTAAGGTTTGTTTCCAGGGGCACCTGGGTGGCTCAGTTGGTTAAGTGTCTGCTTTCAGCTTAGGTCACGATGCCAGGGTCCTGAGATCGAGCCTCACATCGGACTCCCTGCTCTGTGGGGAGTCTGCTTCTCCTCTCCCTCTGCCTGTTGCTCCCCCTTCCTTGTGCGGGCTCTCTCTCTCTCTCTGTGTGTGTCAAATAAATAAAATTTTTAAAAAAGAAACTATTCTCTCTCAACACAATACTCTTAGAAAAAAAAAATTTTCCATTTATTTGAGACCGCTGGAGTTCAATAGATACCAGCATAGCTTTGATAAACTCAGGGAAGCTCTCAGCCTGAGGAAAACGTCAGGTTTGGATAGGACAGGTCTAGTGGTGGCCATCAGTCCTGCAAAACAATGAGGTCTTTAATCCCACACCATCTATTCTGACTCCACGGTGCCCTCCCCACCCCAGGCAACAATAAAGAATATTCTCCACCTGTCTTTTTGTAATTACCAGATTCTGGGCACTCAAGGTTATGAAGAATGGACATACTCACAGCAGTGGTAGTCCAATAAGCTTAGGAAGTCATTGGATTTGGGGCGCCTGGGTGGCTCAGATGGTTAAGCGTCTGTCTTCTGCTCAAGTCATGATCCCAGGTCCTGGGATCAAGTCCTGCATCAGGCTCCCTGTTAGGCAGGGAGCCTGCTTCTCCCTCTGCCTCTGCCTCTGCTTCTCTCTCTCTCTCTGACTCTCATGAATAAATAAATAAAACATTTTTAAAAAAAGAGTTCATTGGATTTGACAGAGTAGTAACTATTTCTAGGAAAATGCCCCCAGTTAAATCAACTGAAAAAATTTTAAATGTGTGTGTCATTCTTTAGGGAAGCAGTAAAGTAAAACTTGCTTCAGTGTCCAAAAATAAAGGAATAGTTAACTAAAATATTGTGCATAAAATGGATCATATCTTGCTCATTGAAACCACTTGTAAAGATGAATAAATTCTCATGGTGTAATGTGAAAAAGTAGCATACACTGTATGCAGGTGGTGTTGATTTTGTATTCACACAACAATATTTTTTATATTTCCGTAGTTTTCAAAATTTAGTGAATGTGCACTACTTAATAAAAAAAATAATGAACCTTATTTTTAAAAGAAGATTAAGTAGACAGGACAGATTCCTAGGATTTGGGGATGGGGGGTTCTTCATGCAGCCTGAGAAGAAGTAGGGCTAAGGGTCCACCCCCCTCATTTCATCAATGAAGAAATAGACATCCTGCTCTTCCCAGATCATTCGAACCAGTGACCACCTCTCCTGACCACTGCAAGGGAAAGGGCAGCCCCTTAACCAGAAAGAAAGAGAAGGGGGACTGTCACTTACATGCAGTTTTCCCTTGGTCCTGCTGTGACCCTGGGAGGAAGACCATCCCAACAACTTCCAGCAAAGCCAGCATCTCCACCTGGATTAGCCTACACCACCCAGAACAAATGAAGCCTGTCTCAGGACCTAATCTCAAAGGTGACCTGTCCTGCCCAGCTCACAAGCCCAGCTGCTCACCTCTCTACTGACATGGTATCGCTTTTGTTGTTTTAAAAGCAAACCTCTTAATTCTACTGTATACATGTGAACTCCCTATGACCTTGAAGTACTTTGCTCTTGAAACTTTCTTTCAAACAAACCAACCAACTCAAACTTTATGGGGATGCATCCTTGGATCTTTTCTGAGCAGAGAAAGGATGGTGGGAAAGCCATCTCATTTGTGGCCTCTATACTGAGCCTGTGTCAGGCCCCTTTCTACAAAAGCCTTCTGCCTCTTGATGTCTTAGGAGCAGAACAAAGCAGGGGAGAGGCTTCCTTGGGTTTTGAGCATTTACCTTGGAAGAAGGTGGCATGCATCTCCTGCCCAGCCTGGGCTACCTCTGCCCCTCCATTTTCCCAGGTTCCTAGTGAGTGAGGGGGCACAGGGAGGGCAGGAGATGGTGATAAACAACACAGTAGGATCTTGACTCTGTCATACTTGTGTGCTCACCCAGTAAGGAAGTTATAGTTCCTCTTTTCTTCCTAGTTGCCAATACAATTTAAAATTAAATTGAATTAGAAAGAAAAGAAATAATAAACCTACATTCATTTTAAACTCAGGGAGCATTTGGGGAGTTTTTACTGTTAAATGTACCCAAAAGTTAAGTGGCACTTCACTGGCTCTGCTATGTTGTCTTCTGAACTGTCATCTTCATTAATTTCAAATCTACTTTCCTCTCCTAATATGGTCCCCACATTTGCCCAAAGGGTGATTCCAGGAATAATGCCTTTGCATACCTATATTCCACATCACCATAGTAGGTGTTAGCAGAAAATGACAGCTTTGGGGATAATTTGTTTCCCTAACACACACATACAAATATACAGACACTTATTCACACGTATTTACTCATGTATTTTTCTAACTCCAGACACCAAGCACCACCTGGAGTCTAAAAATAAGTGACATATTTATTTTACATAAATCTAGAGTAGGCAGGGTAATCACTGAGGAAAGAAGCCTGTTTAATTTGGATGTCTACCCTAAGGGTGACCAGATGGCTGTGTCTTCTTGATGAAACCCTTTGGGATGCCTGCAGAGGGAGATATGGGGCCAGGGAAGGAGCTCAGGATTCCATTCCCAAGCACTTGGTCTAAACAAGGCAATGCCGCTGCCTCTATAAGGGAGATGATGATGATAATAATCACTTGCTTGCCTACATAAAAGTGTTAAAAATAAAAGTTAAAGAAACTGTGGGCTGAACCTAAAACTAATAAAAACGATTGTGTATAGAAGAGAGAGATGGGACAAGGAAGGAAACTAGACTTTGCTGAATGTACCTTTCTTTATAGTTTTGGCTTCAGAATAATGCAAATATTTAATACCTGATTAAAAACAGAAGTATTAAATTTAAAAATCTCTAAACAGTGAAAACAAACTACAACAAATGTGTTGTGGGGCCCAGGGCAGGCTACATCACAATGACATGCTGATTATCTTGAACTGGAACTACTTGGGAAACAGCCAGTGCAGGGACACTCAGACTCTCCTCTGATTCCCTGAAAGCAGGAAACACATCTCTCACATGAAATGTACCCTCTCTGTACTGAGAAGTAAAAAGACATCCTTCTCACCAAAGATAGGAACTTTAAAGCCAAAAAAGCTGTAGAAACAAACCTTGTTATTTTTTTTTCTAATCTACTACTTCAGCCTAGATTCTACTTAGAATTCCTTGCAAATTAAAACTCCCAAATATCTGTTTACTTTATCTTGTCAATTTCTCACAGATTTATTGTCTCTTTCTCTAAAATGTATAAAAACTGTCCACTTTGGTCATTTCTTTAGGTCTCAATTGCATTATTGGCCTCCACGTGCATATAATAAAACTTTCAGGTTTTTTTTCTCCTATTAGTCTGTCTCATATCAATTTTTATTTCTAAACTACCTAGGAGAACCTTGGGGAATTAAAAATGCATCTATCACAATAAGCACTGAATAATGTATGGAATTGTTGAATCCCTATATTGTACACCTGACACTAATATAATGCTGTATGTTAATTATACTTCAATAAAAAAAAGAAATAATTTTTAAAAAGAACCCTGGGGAGAAAGAAGGAAGTTTCTTCCTCCCCTACAGTGTTTAACTGTACATGAGGTTGATGACATAACTACACTGAGAAAAGAATTAGTTCAACTAACTTTAAAACACAGTATTTTGACTATGCATCTGTATCCCAAGCTCAAAGAAACCTCACATAGCACTGAATGATCTTATCATTGGTAATAATATTAGCATCATCACTTGGAGAATATTATAGGATATTCTATAAGATATATTGTAGGATAAAACAAAAAAGAACCAAACTTTCAGCACTAGAGGAAAAAGATACAAGAATAATATGAACAAGCATATATCCTAAAATGTTAATTTGGGGGAATTGAAATATTATTCATTCATGTTATTTTTCTTGAAAAAAAAAATGTATTCCCTAGTATTGTTCACTAAAAAGACCTAGCAGCAATAAAAACGTAGCAGTATTTTCATCCACAGTGTCCATATTAGGGTCTCTAAATACCATTTCCCCTAAAAGAATGTGGACTCCTTGGAGAAATACCCAAGACTATTCTGAGACAGATGATGCACAATATGACCATTGGATATCTTGTTGCATCAGAAAGTAAGGAAGTTACTGGGTTGTATCAAAAAGACACAGGAAGTTTTCAAAATGGGACAATTGGAGAATCAAATTATTCTTTTTGTAATTGACCAGTTGTAACTGATCAAGTCACATCAAAAAAAAAAAAGAGAAATCCTTGTGTCCATCATGATACTCTTTTTTTTTTTAATTGCCTGGCCACCAACTCATTATTCTGATAACTGGCAAGAGAAAGAATTTAGCATTTACTCTGTCTTTCATATCTAAACTGTATTTTAGGTTACCATGTAGTTGATGAAGAAAGTTGTTTTTGATAAAAACAGTATTACTTATTAAGTGGAGAATGAATTATAGAAAAATCACCATTTATTAATTCCTAAAGAAAGAATGCTTCTGGCAACAATCACCAATATGTACTGATAGCTTTAGGAGAAAGGTTTATGGGGAACTTTAAAATGAAGGGATGAGTGGTGCCAACATCATCCAACCCCCCAGATCAATCTTAACATCACTAAAGTAGAACATTCATATAGTATGTGTCTTGTGTATGGTGCAGTAAGAAGCACATAACATTGCACTGGAATATGTTTGCCACACACACAAGAAGAACATGAATTCAACCTTCTGGATCTAATCACTTGTGATTGAGAAGAAATACTAGTGAATATAAGGATGTCATAAGAAAGTTAAATGGCACCAAAAAGAAGCAATCAGCTGAAAGCAAAATATGAGAAATTCTTCAAGATGAATAATCTATTTCTTAAAAAGTAAATGAGGCAAAAGAGGAGGGGACATCTGTAGATTAGAAGAAACTAAGAGACATACAGTAACAGCACTCCAGCTGGTCTTACAGGTGAACTTGCTCCCAGATAAACACACTCCTTCACCTGCTGGCCTTTGGTCTGTAACAGAACTAATTTACTTTCTTTGAGATTTGTAGACCACTGGCCTTGAGGAGTGAAAGACTAGAACCTTCACAGGGTGCAGAGGCCAGCAAGTCTATCTGAAGCCACCTTAGCTTTCTGATTAGCCCAACGATTTTTTTTAGCAAAAAAAAATTTTTTTTCTTAGGTCACACAAATGATTTTACTGACCTCCCTTTGTGTATCTGTAGACCTTGCCCTCTTTGCAGAAACAACAGTGTCTTCCTGCACATCACAAAACAGAAACCAGACCCTCTTGCACTGAGATAACATCTGTAGTTGGCATCAAGTCCCCATAAAATCAAGAAATGTTGCAGGCCACTGCATAATTAACTTCCATAAACCCCTGTAAAAACCCCTGGGCCAGGCAGAAACCTGAGTTGGTCTTTGGACAAGAGTCCACCTTTCTCCCTAGGTGGCCAGCCTCCTGAATAAAGCTCATATTCCTTTTCAATCAAAACTATTCTCTTCAGTAATGGCCTTTCAAGGGATGGGCAGCTGAACTTGGGTTCAGGATATTTTTTGCATCCTGATTCAAAAACCCAACTTCAAAGCCATATTTTTTAGATAATTGTGGAAAAATGAACATGAACTAGGTGTTGTGTGATAGTAAAGAAGTAATGTTAATTCTCTTAAGAATAGTAATGGCATTGAAGTTATATGAGAAAGAGAAATGTCCTCATGTGTTCAAGAGACAAGCTTCAGTATTTATTGGTGGGAAAAATGTGATGGCTGGATTTTGCTTTAAAATAGTCCAGGAAAGGAACACCTGGGTGGCTCATTTGTTGGTGGTGACTCTTGATTTCAACTGGGGTCATGATCTTCGGGTCCTTGGATTGAGCCCCACATGAGGCTCAATGCTCAACAGGGAGTCTGCTTCAGGATTCTCTGTCTCCCTCTGCCCCACCCCCCTCCTCTCTCTCATAAATAAATCTTTAAAAATAATAATAAATAAATAAACAATAAAATAAAATAGTCCAGAAAAAAGTTTGTGCAAGGGAGGGGGTAAGGCAGTAGATGAAGCAATATTAGCAAAATGTTGATTGGGTAATTAGGGGTCATTATCCTGTTCTATCTCTTTTTGTGCAGATTTGAAATTTTCCATAAATAAAGACCATAAAAACAAAACATAATCAATACACTTAAGTGTTAATATGTGAAGGTTCTTTGTAAAGTGTCAAGTTCTATGCATGTGAGGAGCAATATTGCTAAGATGCAAATAGAGAGCCCATGGCTGGCCCTGAGCTGATTCAGAGGGCAGCATGAGGGCCAAAGAGGCGGAGTAAGGCTCAGAACGGGGAGCCTGCATTGGTAAGGGTGCCAAGAAGCAGGGTCTCTACACCTTGCTGGGAAGATAGCTTGGTACAAAATGCAGCAATTCCACTTCTACACATTCACCTAGGGCTTAGCCTATGGCCACATGACACAATGTATCTTCCCTGCCTAAAGTACAGATTCAACCCTACCACTTTCTATCTCATCACCTTGTTTTCTTGCCTTCATAAGGATTATCACTATTTGTGATTATCTTATTTGTGGTCTATTTATTTCCGATCTCCCTCTTCCCCTTCAGAGGTTAACATTGAGGATTAGAAACTTTATCCCTCATTCTGAATCCTCAGCACTTAATATAGTGCTAGGCAGAGTTAAGGTGCCCAATAAATATTTGCTGAATAAATAAATGATGTGCATTCCAGCATATCTAATTATAGTAACAAATCAGAGGCAAGATAATGTCCAGCAATGAGTTGGTTAAATAATTGGTAGACTACCCATACAATGGAAGTTGTTCTGGCATGAAAAGCATACCATGGATGAATGTGTATTGTCATGAAAAGATGCTATAACATATTATTAGGTGAAGAGTTCCGATGAAAAAATAGCATTAACAGCCTGAATACAATTTTGTTAAAAGAAAAAGAAAAGCTTGCATAGAGAAAGTTCTGAAGAAATATACAGTCATGTATAAAAATGATTATCTGTGGATAATGGAGTTATGAGTTTTTTTAAATTTATACTTGCATTTTTCGACGATGAATGAACTATTACAGTGATGAGAAAAATTTACATTAATAAAAAAAATTTAGGGGCACCTGGGTGGCTCAGTCGTTAAGCTTCTGCCTTTGGCTCAGTTCATGATCCCAGGATCCTGGGATCGAGCCCCGCATCAGGCTCTCTGCTCAGCGGGAAGCCTGCTTCTCCCACTACCACTCCCCCTGCTTATGTTCCCTCTCTTGCTGTCCCTCCCTCTCTGTCAAATAAATAAATAAAATCTTTTAAAAAAAATTTTTAATTAAAAAAATTAAAATAAATTTAATACAAGGGGCACCTGGGTGGCTCAGTCAGTTAAGTGTCTGCCTTTGGCTCAGGTCATGACCCCAGAGTCCTGGGATCAAGCCTTGGGTCAAGCTCCCTGCTCAACAGGGAGTCTGCTTCTCCCTCTCCCTCTGCTGCTCCCCAAACTTGTGTTCTCTCACTCTCTATCTGTCAAATAAATAAATAAAATCTTTTAAAAAATGAATGAAACTATCTTATGAGGCCGTGAGCTCACATCTTATCTCTAGATGTGTTCAGGTACCAACCAGGTTACTGTACACGGGATGTTTTCTGCAAGAATGAGTGATCCTACCACATGATCTCTAATAATCCCTTCAAATGCCAAAGACATTGTGAATTTTGTACTATTTATGCCTAAAAGTTTTTTTAAATCTATTTTTAACTAAATAGATAATACAATCATCATTTCTCCTTTATTATTGATTGTGAATTAGTTACGGAATGGATATGATGTAAAAAATGAGCCCAGGCATCTTCCCTGTGTTTCTGGATTGGGTGGAGTACAGGGTTAATGTGCTGCTTTGGACTGAGAATGCACCACACCTTGATGTAATTTTCTGATGAGTACAAAGCAAGGATTAAATTATAGAGTTTATGCTGTCAACAATCAATCAGCAGTTGCTTTTGAGCAACTTCTATATACAAATCATAGTGCTGAGTAGACAGGGAAATACCAAGATGTATAGGACACAGCCACTGTCCTCAAGAAGCTTTGAGTCTAAGAGTAAAAGAAATTGGCCTTCTTTAGCAATGGAATGAGTATCAATAATCCGTCACTGGGTTTTAGCTTCCCTTTGAGGTTCTATTGCATCAAGTGCCACTGATCCCTCCCCAGCACCGAGTTGATTTTAAGAAGAGCAGAAGTTCTTTCCCTTGATTTCCCACAGCACAGGTGAGACAAACCTAGAACTTCAAAGAACCAACTACTTGTTCTGGCAATATTTCTTATTAGAAAACTTTAAAATTTTTATTCTATAACCATCCTGAGCGTTAGATAAAATAGAACAAATATCCTTTTGTTGCATATCTATGCTTGCAAGTCTCAAGTTCCATAATTCAAAGAATTGAAAATGAAAACCAGAATAGTAAGTCTATAAGTGGATATGGCAGCTACCTAAGGGCAAGGAGATTCATTTTCTAGAGGTTTGAGATCTAAGGTCATGAAGAAAAAGACACAATGTTGGAAGCAATAAGGAGGACATCCTCTGTGGAAAAAGTGGAGTAAGAAAAGGGTACCACAAGACTCAAGGAAGTCTGTTTGCCTTCCTCTGGGCTTATGGAGGGCAGGGGGAGAGAATCAACCTTTAAAATTTATACCCATGGCCTGTGCTTCATATTAATTTTCCATTCATTTACAGTATACTACACATGTGGTCTGAGTCCCTAAGCTAAATAATTAAAATAAAAATTGGTCCAGGCAGGTGATCTGAGGTACCTGACAGTAATAAACCCAAAATTAATCTACAGGGACATAAGATATCCACAAATAAAGTCCCACTGAAGATGAGAAATTACCACAGAAGATGTAGATTGTTTTCTTTTGTGTTTTTAATTTTGAATTATGAATTCATCTTCAGTGAGAGTCAATATATTCTATAACCAGTAGGATTAGACTACCAAGAAATTTCAGATTAACAAAATATCTGATAAATATTATAAAAATAAGAATATTTCAAATGATTAAATAGAAATAAATTTAAAACATAAGAAAGCATATAGACAGTGTTTAAAAATAACCAAAAGAAAAATAAGAAATTAAAAATATAATCATTGAGATTTGAACATCAATGAATGGTATAGGTTAAAATTAGATTTGGCTAAAAATAAAAGACAAAAAAGATGGTGGCTTAGTAAGTTATAAGTTTCTCACATAAAATTCGTTTTGTTTCTCACATAAAATTCCAGTGTGTGGCCACCCAGCACAGGCATTACAGCTCCACAGCCATCTGAGACTGATTTGTCTTCTACCTTTCTGTTTGCAACTCCTATGGGGTGACACTTACTCTTAGTTCAATACACAGTTCTAGCCATCAATATACATTCAAAGCAGAGAGACAAGAAGGATGAAGAACAAAAGGGGCAAAGTTTATGAGTCTATCCTTTAAAAAGTATCCCAAAGATATTTCCACTGGCATCACATTGCCTAGAACTGCATTACATTGCCACACTTAGCTGCAAGAGAGCCTGCAATATTAATTCTGGACAGCTATGGCCCCAGTTAGAAATTAGGAGTTTTATTAATGTGAAAAGAAGAAAGAATAGATACTGGAGTAAACAGGTGACAAACAATATATTTTAAAAAGAGCTGAAAAGAGAAATCATGAACTGGAAGATAGATATGTTGAAACAATTTAGAAGGCAGTGGTTTCTGGAATATAGAATGTAAAAGTTCTACATGCATCCAATAAGAGTTCAAGACAGAGGAGGGAAAAAAAAGAATGAGTGAGAAAAATATTTGAAGAGATATTGGCTCTAAATTTTCAAGAATTAATGAAAGTCATGAATCCTCAGAAACAAATCTCAAGGGAAAATTCTAAAAAAAAAAGAAAAATGAAACCATTACTTCAAAAAAAAAGAAAGAAAGAAAGAAAGAAAATTAGGCTGACAGAACCCAAAACAAAAACAGAGAGGGAGGCAAACCATAAGGATCTCTTAACTATAGGGAACAAACTGAGGGTTGCTGGAAGGGAGGTTGGTGGGGGGATGGAGTAACTGGGTGATGGGCATTAAGGAAGGCACTTGAATTAATGAGCATTGGGTGTTGTATACAACTGATGAATCACTGAATTCTACCTTTGAAACTAATAATACAGTATATGTTAATTAAATTGAATTTAAATAAAAAATTTTTAAAGACAATAGTTTAAAAAAAAGATCTTCAAAGTAATTGAAGACAATATTTGTCAACCTGGAATTTTCTTATAGATTTATTTTAGAGAGGGAGAGAGAGCATGCTTGTCTGTGTGTGTGAGGGGGAGGGGCAAAGGGAGAAGGAGAGAGAGAATCTCAAGCAGAGAATCTCAAGCAGACTCCCTGCTGAGCACAGAGCCAGACAAGGGGCTCAATCCCATGACCCTGAGATCATGACCGGAGCTGAAATCAAGAGTCAGACACTTAACCAACTGAGCCACCCAGGCATTTCTGTCAACCTAGAATTTTATATCCAGCTAAAATATCTCTGTGTGAAGACCAAATTAAGATATTTTCAAATAAAGATTGATTTTACTGAAAATAGATAGTAGCTAAAAGAGCTACCAAAGTATTTACTTCAGGAAGAAAGAAATTGAATCCAGAAAGAAAGAATGACCTGAGGTAGGCAATGGTGAGGGGGCTGGTGGGGAGGTGAAATGTGGATACAAAGAAATAAGCATTTACAGTATAAAATAGAAGAAGTGGAAATGGCAATGAAATGTAAGGCAAAAAGAGGACAATTAGAGTGTTCTAAGGTGCTAGACTGCTCCAGAGCATGTAACTGTAAAGAACTGTCTAGCAGATGAAGAATTGAGCTCTGACCCCACAGTAGATGGCTTGTTCCCACCATATGTAGGTATAGATTAAGATTTCCATCTCCAGCACTCTCTAGCACTGCAGGATAGATGTCTTACCTGGATCCCTTACTTCCAAACTTCCTGCCCATTTTCTTGTTGAGGATTAAAAGATGATAGTGGCAGAGACAAAAAGAAAAGGGCAAAAGGGGGAGCCAGTGGGAAGGAAAAAGCAACACAGCTTGGTAACTGGTTAGATACAAAATCAAGGGAAAGGAAGAAATAAAAGATTTCACTGCAGTTTGGGATGTAGATGGTGACAGTGGCCCCACCATCTGAAGTAAAAAAATTTGAAGGGAAAAAATTAGTTTGTAAGGTATTTATGCTTAGTATGGGTATGTCTGGGATATCCAAATGAGAACATTTCTACAAGAATCAGAGACTTTTTTATCTGTAATTTGCAAGTCGTGTCATGGCTGGAGATAAAGATTTTGGAGACAACCATGTAAGGAATCATCCAGACTCCATCTTCTGTCTAAAATCTTAACCAAGATCCTTGCACAGATTAGGCCCTCAATAGAAGTGTGAGGAATGAGTGAATGAATGAGGTTTCTCTGTAGAAAGAGAAAGACAGCTATGGGCTGAACTGAAGTTATTGTACAAATGCAGAAGTAGAGCTAGGGGAGAGAAAAGAAAAGAAACTATAAAGGAAAAGTTCAGAAGATCAGAAAGCCCTAAGGGAAGTGCAGTGTCATGAAGGTAGAGGTGGAAGCTAATCAACAGCAGGCAACTCTACACAAAGGGCTAGGGTCCTGAGCACTGGAGAAAGACCACCTGGTGACCCTGGAGTGAGGCTATCTAGCATAATGGTTGATGGGACAGGGTTATTCTGTGGGCTTAAGGAAGATATATAAGTACAAGATAGAGCAATGAATGACACTCTGAATTTTAGGGAAGATAGTAGGAGAAGAAGATAAGTGAGCATGGTAGCTAGAGATGAAGTTAATGACCCATTTTATTTATTTTTATTTTTTTTTAAGATTTTATTTATTTATTTGACAGAGAGAGACACAGCGAGAGAGGGAACACAAGCAGGGGGAGTGGTAGAGGGAGAAGCAGGCTTTCTGTGGAGCAGGGAGCCCGATGCGGGGCTCGGTCCCAGGACCCTGGGATCATGACCTGAGCCAAAGGCAGATGCTTAACCATCTGAGCCACCCAGGTGCCCCAATTTTAAAACTAAGATAACTTTAGTATGTTTGCAAACAGGAGAGAGACTTAATGATCCCCCCAAATGTCATGGTTTGTCACGGCTCCAGGATAAAGTTCCAGGAGCTGTAGGTAGTTGTACAAGGCCCTGCCTTATCTATTCCCTGACCATCTGTACAATCTCACCTGCCCAGGCTTCCTGAGCTCCAGGTACACAAAAATTTTTACTACAAAAACATACTCTCAACTCTCCAGCCTTTGCACTTAAGGCTGTTTACTTTAACTTAAATATTTTTTCTTATCCTCTCAGCCTGGAAAACTCCTACATATTCTTCAGGGCGAAGTTCAAGCAATACCTTTTGCCAACTCCTCAGTGGGATGAGCAGTCCCTCCTCTGTGGTGCAAACTTCATATGCTGACTTCAAGCATTTATCACATTACACTGTGTTGTGATATTTGACTCTCCTTCCCATTAAACTACTGGAGAAGAGTTACTTGCTTATATTATATAGTACCTAACATATAGTAAGTGATCAATAAATTTTTAATTAATGAAAAAATGCAGTTATAAATGAACTAAATCACTGAGAGGAAGGCAATAGAGGAAGAAGGTTAATTTCTGACTTTCGAGTGCATGTTATCACATTTTATACACATAAAAAATGGACTTTAAGACTGCAAATTAAGTATCCAAACATGCAGAGCTGATATAGCTACATTTCTGGCAATAGAACTAACATATTCCTGGAGCAAGATGGCGGAGGAGTAGGAGACCTGGATTTCGTCTCCTCTCAGGAATTCAGCTGGATAGGGATCAAACCATTCTGAACACCTACAAACTCAACAGGAGATCAAAGAAAAGAATAGCAACAACTCTCTGAACAGAAAAGCGACCACTTTCTGGAAGGTAGGACGTGCGGAGAAGTGAATCCGAGGCGATATTCGGGAGGATAGACGGCGGGAGAGGGGCCTCCGTCGGCCGCTTCTGGCAAGTGATAGAGCAGCAGAGCACAAAATCGGAACTTTTAGAAGTCTGCTCTGCTGAGGGACGTCACTCTGGTGGCGAAGTGGGGGGTGGAACCCTCGCGGGACAGTGTGGTCTCAGGACCCTCGGGGTCACAGGAAGACCGGGGGTGCCTGAGTGCGGCAGAGCTCCCAGGTATCGGAGCAGGGAAGCCGGCTGCAGAGATGGAGCCCAGGCGCGGGCTCTCAGCTCGGGGTTGCTATAAACCGTGATCCGCGGCACAGTCAGGCCACTGCTCCTCCAGCAGGGACCCAACAAGCGACAGATCCGGGGAGACTCACCTTCTTCCCCCGGGAGGAGAGGTGCGGGAGCGCACCGCGGGAATCTGCTGGGTTTGGAGACTCCACCCGGGGTCGGGTGCCAGATAGAAAGGCGCGGTCACAGGCCGGGTGAGCGCGGAGTGTGGCCGGAGACTGGGGAGACGGGAGTGACTGACTGCTTTTCTCTGGGGGCTCGCTGAGGAGCGGGACCCCGAGTTCTCAGCTCCGCCGGGGCGGAGACTGGGAGGCCGCCATTTTTACTCTCTGCCTCCAAAGCTGTACGGAAAGCTTGCAGGGAACAAAAGCTCCGGAGAGCAAACCCGACCAGATTACTTAGCCCGGACCGGCAAGGGCGGGGCAATTCTGCCTCCGGCAAAGACATTTGGGAACCACGGCAACAGGCCCCTCCCCCAGAAGATCAGCGAGAACAGCCAGCCAAGACCAGGTTTACCGATCAGTGAGAACGGCAGAACTCCAGCGCTAGGGGAATACTGCACATAGAATTCATGGCTTTTTTACCATGATTCTGTAGTCTTTCAAAGTTAATTATTATTATTTTTTTTTAACTGTCTTTTTTTCTTTTTTCCTTTTTTCTTTTTTTTTGAATTTTTCTTTTTCCCTTTTTCAACCAACATCTTATCAATCCCTTTTAAAAAAAAAAAAAAACATTTTTATTTTTCATTTTTAAAGTCATATTCTATCCCTTCATAGTAGTTACCCATATTTTTGGCATATATATATAAGTTGTTCTCTCTTTAAAATCTTGAGATAGTTTCTTCTAACAGATCAAAATATACTCTAAATCTCTAGTGTATGGTTTTTTTCTATTCCCCTGCCTGATCACATTCTCTCCCTTTTTTCTTTTTTTTTTTTAATCCTCTTCTTTCTTTTTTCAAACAACTTATCAAATCCTTTTTTAAAAAATTTTTTATAATTTCCATCTTTACAGTCATATTCCATCCCTTCATCATATCAACCCTTATTTTTGTACATATATAAGTTTTTCTTCCTTTAAAATTTTGGGAGGCACTTTCTTCTAACAGACCAAAATACACCCAAAATCTAGTGTGTGGCACTGATCTATAATCCAGCCTGATCATATTTGATCACATTCTGTTTTGTTTTGTTTTGTTCTGCTTTTGTTTGTTTTTATCTTTATCTTTTTCTTTTTTCTTTTTTTCTTTCCTTTTCTTTTTTCTCTCTTTCCCTTTCTTTTCCCACTGCTTCAGGTCTTTTCTGATTTGTTTAGAGTATATTTTCTGGGGACGTTGTTACCCTGCTAGCATTTTGTTCTCTCATTAATCTATTCTCCTCTGCACAAAATGACAAGATGGAAAAAATCACCTCAACAGAAAGAACAAGAGGTAGTACCGACTGCCAGGGACCTACTCAATACGGACATTAGTACAATGTCAGATCTAGAGTTCAGAATCATCACTTTAAAGATACTAGCTGGGCTTGAAAAAAACATGGAAGTTATTAGAGAAACCCTTTCTGGAGAAGTAAAAGAACTAAAATCGAACCAAGTAGAAATCAAAAAGGCTATCAATGAGGTGCAATCAAATATGGGGGCGCTAACTGCTAGGATAAATGAGGCAGAAGAAAGAATCAGTGAGATAGAAGACCAAATGATGGAAAATAAAGAAGCTGAGAAAAAGAGAGATAAACAACTACTGGATCACGAGGGCAGAATTCGAGAGATAAACGATACCATAAGACGAAACAACATTAGAATAATTGGGATCCCAGAAGAAGAAGAAAGAGAGAGAGGGGCAGAAGGTATAATGGAGCAAATTATAGCAGAGAACTTCCCTAATTTGGGGAAGGAAACAGGCATCAAAATCCAGGAAGCACAGAGAACCCCTCTCAAAATCAATAAAAATAGGTCAACACCCCGACATTGAATAGTAAAACTTACGAGTCTCAGAGACAAAGAGAAAATCCTGAAAGCAGCTCGGGAGAAGAGATATGTAACCTACAATGGTAGAAACATTAGATTGGCAACAGACTTATCCACAGAGACCTGGCAGGCCAGAAAGGACTGGCAGGACATATTCAGAGCACTAAATGAGAAAAATATGCAGCCAAGAATACTATATCCAGCTAGGCTGTCATTGAAAATTGAAGGAGAGATAAAAAGCTTCCAGGACAAACAAAAACTAAAGGAATTTGCAAACACGAAACCAGCCCTACAACAAATATTGAAAGGGGTCCTCTAAGCAAAGAGAGAGCCTAAAAGCAACATAGACCAGAAAGGAACACAAACAATATACAGTAACAGTCACTTTACAGGCAATACAATGGCACTGAACTCCTATCTTTCAATAGTTACCCTGAATGTAAATGGGCTAAATGCCCCAATCAAAAGACACAGGCTATCAGATTGGATCAAAAAACAAGACCCATCGATATGCTGTCTGCAAGAGACTCATTTTAGACCCAAAGACACCCCCAGATTGAAAGTGAGGGGGTGGAAAACCATTTACCATGCTAATGGACACCAAAAGAAAGCTGGGGTGGCAATCCTTATATCAGACAAATTAGATTTTAAACCAAAGACTGTAATAAGAGATGAGGAAGGACACTATATCCTACTTAAAGGGTCTATCCAACAAGAAGATCTAACAATTGTAAATATCTATGCCCCTAACATGGGAGCAGCCAATTATATAAGGCAATTAATAACAAAAGCAAAGAAACACATCGACAACAATACAATAATAGTGGGGGACTTTAACACCCCCCTCACTGAAATGGACAGATCGTCTAAGCAAAAGATCAACAAGGAAATAAAGACTTTAAATGACACACTGGACCAAATGGACTTCACAGACATATTCAGAACATTCCATCCCAAAGCAACGGAATACACATTCTTCTCTAGTGCCCATGGAACATTCTCCAGAATAGATCACATCCTAGGTCATAAATCAGGTCTCAACCGGTACCAGAAGATTGGGATCATCCCCTGCATATTTCAGACCACAATGCTTTGAAACTAGAACTCAATCACAAGAGGAAAGTCGGAAAGAACTCAAATACATGGAGGCTAAAGAGCATCCTACTGAAGAATGAATGGGTCAACCAGGAAATTAAAGAAGAATTAAAAAAATTCATGGAAACCAATGAAAATGAAAACACAACTATTCAAAATCTTTGGGATACAGCAAAGGCAGTCCTAAGAGGAAAGTATATAGCAATACAAGCCTTTCTCAAGAAACAAGAAAGGTCTCAAGTACACAACCTAACCCTACACCTAAAGGAGCTGGAGAAAGAACAGCAAATAAAGCCTAAACCCAGCAGGAGAAGAGAAATAATAAAGATCAGAGCAGAAATCAATGAAATAGAAACCAAAAGAACAGTAGAACAGATCAACGAAACTAGGAGCTGGTTCTTTGAAAGAATTAACAAGATTGATAAGCCCCTGGCCAGACTTATCAAAAAGAAAAGAGAAATGACCCAAATCAACAAAATCATGAATGAAAGAGGAGAAATCACAACCAACACCAAAGAAATACAAACAATTATAAGAACATATTATGAGCAACTCTATGCCAGCAAATTAGATAACTTGGAAGTAATGGATGCATTCCTAGAGATGTATCAACTACCAAAACTGAACCAGGAAGAAATAGAACACCTGAACAGACCTATAACCACTAAGGAAATAGAAGCAGTCATCAAAAATCTCCCAAAACACAAAAGCCCAGGGCCAGATGGCTTCCCAGGGGAATTCTACCAAACATTTCAAGAAGAATTAATACCTATCCTTCTGAAACTGTTCCAAAAAATAGAAATGGAAGGAAAACTTCCAAACTCATTTTATGAGGCCAGCATTACCTTGATCCCAAAACCAGACAAAGACCCCATC
>NW_022589799.1:192201-196854 GCF_004348235.1 Phoca vitulina
ACATGCAGAAGAATGAAACTGGACCATTTCCTTACACCACACACAATAATAGACTCAAAATGGATGAAAGACCTCAATGTGAGACAGGAGTCCATCAAAATCCTCAAGGAGAACACAGGCAGCAACTTCTTTGACCTCAGCCGCAGCAACTTCTTCTTAGAAACATCGCCAAAGGCAAGGGAAGCAAGGGCAAAAATGAACTATTGGGACTTCATCAAGATAAAAAGCTTTTGCACAGCAAAGGAAATAGTCAAGAAAACCAAGAGACAACTGACAGAATGGGAGAATTATTTGCAAATGACATATCAGATAAAGGGCTAGTATCCAAAATCTGTAAAGAACTTATCAAACTCAACACCCAGAGAATAAATAATCCAATCAAGAAATGGGCAGAAGACATGAACAGACATTTCTGCAAAGAAGACATCCAAATGGCCAACAGACACATGAAAAAGTGTTCAATATCGCTCGGCATCAGGGAAATCCAAATCAAAACCTCAATGAGATACCACATCACACCAGTCAGAATGGCTAAAATGAGCAAGTCAGGAAATGACAGATGTTGGTGAGGATGCAGAGAAAGGGGAACCCTCCTACACTGTTGGTGGGAATGCAAGCTGGTGCAGCCACTCTGGAAAACAGTATGGAGGTTCCTCAAAAAGTTGAAAATAGAGTTACCCTATGACCCAGCAATTGCACTATTGGGTATTTACCCCAAAGATACAAATGTAGAGATCTGAAGGGGCACCTGCACCCCAGTGTTTATAGCAGCAATGTCCACAATGGTCAAACTATGGAAGCCGAGATGTCCATCAACAGACAAATGGATAAAGAAGATGTGTATATATGCAATGGAATATTATGCAGCCATCAAAAAGTTGAAATCTTGCCATTTGCAACAAAGTGGATGGAACTAGAGGATATTAGGTTAAGCAAAATGAAATAAGTCAATCAGAGAAAGACAAGTATCATATGATCTCACTGATATGAGGAATCTGAGAAACAAGACAGAGGATCATAGGGTAAGGGAGGGAAAAATGAAACAAGACAAAACCAGAGATGGAGACAAACCATAAGAGACTCTTAATCTCAGAAAACAAACTGAGGGTTGCTGGAGTAGAGGGGGATGGGAGGGATGGGGTGGCTGGGTGATGGACATTGGGGAGGATATATACTATGGTGAGTGCTGTGAATAGTGTAAGACTGATGAATCACAGATCTGTACCCCTGAAACAAATAATACATTATATGTTAATTAAAAAAATAATTAATTAAAAAAAAGAAAGCCAGAGGAGCTGTACTTATATCAGACAAATTAGATTTTTTCTCATTTTTTAAGATTTTTATTTAAATTCAATTTAGCTAACATATAGTATATGTTTCAGGGGTAGAATTTAGTAATTCATCAGTTGCATATAACACCCAGGGCTCATTACAGCAAGTGCCCTCCTTAATGCCCATGACCCATTTACCACCATCTGCTCACCCATCTCCCATCCAGCAAACCTCAGTTTGTTTCCAATATGGAAGAGTTGCTTATGGTTTGCCTTCCTCCTTGCTTTTATCTTATTTTTTCTTCCCTTATCCTATGTTCATCAGCTTTGTTTCTTAAATTCCACATATGAGTGAAATCTATGGTATGTGTCTTTCTCTGACTGCCTTATTTAGCTTGCCACAATACCCTCTAGTTCCATCCGCGTTGGTGCAAATGGCAAGATTTCATTCTTTTTGATGGCTGAGTAATATTCCATTGTATATATAAACCAACTCTTCTTTTTTTTTTTTTGTAGTTTTTAATTTTATTATGTTATGTTAGTCACCATACAATACATCATTAGTTTTTGATGTAGTGATCCACGATCCATTGTTTTCGTATAACACCCAATGCTCCATGCAGTACGTGCCCTCCTTAATACCCATCACCGGGCTAACCAATCCCCCCCCGCCAAAACCCTGTTTGTTTCTCAGGTCCATAGTCTCTCATGCTTCATCTCTCCCTCCAATTCCCCCCGCCCATTTTTCCCTTCCTTCAACTAATGTCCTCCACGTTATTCCTTATGTTCCACAAATAAGTGAAACCATATGATAATTGACTTTCTCTGCTTGACTTATTTCACTTAGCATAATCTCCTCCAGTCCCATCCATGTTGCTGTAAAAGTTGGGTATTCATCTTTTCTGATGGCTGAGTAATATTCCATTGTATATATGGACCACATCTTCTTTATCCATTCATCTGTTGAAGGGCATCTCGGCTCTTTCCACAGTTTGGCTATTGCGGACATTGCTGCTATGAACATTGGGGTGCATATGGCCCTTCTTTTCACTACATCTGTGTCTTTGGGGTAAATACCCAGGAGTGCAATTGCTGGGTCATAGGGTAGCTCTATTTTTAAATTTTTGAGGAACCTCCACACTGTTTTCCAAAGTGGCTGTACCAACTTGCATTCCCACCAACAGTGTAAGAGGATTCCCCTTTCTCCACAACCTCTCCAACATTTGTTGTTTCTTGCCTTGTCAATTTTTGCCATTCTAACTGGTGTAAGGTGGTATCTCAGTGTAGTTTTGATATGAATTTCCCTGATGGCTAATAATGATGAACACTTTTTCATGTGTCTGTTAGCCATTTGTATGTCTCCTTCAGAGAAGTGTCTGTTCATGTCTTCTGCCCATTTTTTGACTTGATTATTTGTTTTTTGGGTGTTGAGTTTGAGAAGTTCTTTATAGATCTTGGATACCAGCCCTTTCTCTGTAGTGTCATTTGCAAATATCTTCCCCTATTCCGTGGGTTTCCTCTTTGTTTTGTTGACTGTTTCCTTTGCTGTGCAGAAGCTTTTTATCTTGATGAAGTCCCAAAAGTTCATTTTTGCTTTTGTTTCACTAGTCTTTGGAGAAGTATCTTGAAAGAAGTTGCTGTGGCCGATGTCAAAGAGGTTACTGCCTATGTTCTCCTCTAGGATCTTGATGGATTCCTGTCTCACATTGAGGTCTTCCATCTATTTTGAGTTTATTTTTGTGTATGGTGTTAGAGAATGGTAGAATTTCATTCTTCTGCATGTGGCTGTCCAATTTTCCCAGCACCATTTATTGAACAGACTGTCTTTTTTCCATTGCATATTTTTTCCTGCTTTGTCGAAGATTATTTGACCATAGAATTGAGGGATATGGACCCATATCTGGGCCATATCTGGGCTCTCTATTCTGTTCCATTGGTCTATATGTCTGTTTTTGTGCCACTACCATGCTGTCTTGGTGATCACAACTTTGTAATATAGCTTGAAATCGAGCAACATGATGCCCCCAGCATTGTTTTTCTTTTTCAACATTTCCTTGGCGATTTGGGGTCTTTTCTGATTCCATACAAATTTTAGGATTGTTTGTTCCAGCACTTTGAAAAATGTCATTGATATTTGGATCGGGATGGCATTGAAGGTATAGATTGCTCTGGGTGGCATAGACATTTTAACAATGTTTATCCTTCTGCTCCATGAGCATGGAATGTTTTTCCATCTTTTTGTGTCTTCTTCAGTTTCTTTCATGAGTGTTCTGTAGTTCCTAGAGTATAGATCCTTTACCTCTTTGGTTAGGTTTATTCCGAAGTATCTTATGGTTTTTGGTGCTATTGTAAATGGAATTGTTTCTCTAATTTCTCTTTCTACAGTTGCATTCTTAGTGTATAAGAAAGCAACTGATTTCTGTGCATTGATTTTGTATCCTGCCACATTACTGAATTGCTATATGAGTTCTAGTAATTTGGGGGTGGAGTCTTTTGGGTTTTCCACATAAAGTATTATATCATCTGCGAAAAGAGAGGGTTTGACTTCTTCTTTGCCAATTTGAATACCTTTTATTTCTTTTTGTTGTCTGAGTGCTGTTGCTAGGACTTCTAGTACTATGTTGAAAAAATAGTGGCAAGAGTGGGCATCCTTGACATGTTCCTGATCTTAAGGGAAAGTCTCTCAGCTTTTCCCCATTGAGAATGATATTCACTGTGGGTTTTTCATAGACGGATTTTATGAACTTGTGGAGGGTTCCCTCTATCCCCATACTCTGAAGAGTTTTAATCAGGAAAGGATGCTGTATTTTGTCAAATGCTTTTTCTGCATCAATTGAGAGGACCATATGGTTCTTCTCTGTCCTCTTATGAATGTGTTCTATCACATGGATTGATTTGCGAATATTGAACCACCCTTGCATCCCGGGGATAAATCCCACTTGGTCGTGGTGGATGATCCTTTTATGTTTTGTTGGATCCTATTAGCTAGGATTTTGTTGAGGATTTTAGAATCCATATTCATCAGGGATATTGGTCTGAAATTCTCCTTTTTGATGGGATTGTTGCCTGGTTTGGGGATTAAGGTACTGCTGGCCTGATAGAATGAGTCTGGAAGCTTTCCTTCTGTTTCTATTTTTTTGAAACAGCTTCAGGAGATTATGTATTATTTCTTCTTTGAGTGTTTGGTAGAATTCCCCAGGGAATTCATCAGGCCCTGGACTCTTGTTTTTTAGGAAGATTTTGATCACTGCTTCAATCTTGTTACTGGTTATTGGCCTATTCAGGTTGTCAATTTCTTCCTGTTTCAGTCTTGGAAGTTTATAGGTTTCCAGGAAGGCCTCCATTTCATCCAGGTTGCTCAGCTTATTGGCATATAGTT
>NW_022589799.1:199854-270916 GCF_004348235.1 Phoca vitulina
TTGATTTGTGAATGTTGAACCACCCTTGCATCCCGGGGATAAATCCCACTTGGTCGTGGTGGATGATCCTTTTAATGTATTGTTGGATCCTATTAGCTAGGATTTTGTTGAGGATTTTGGAATCCATATTCATCAGGGATATCGGTCTGAAATTCTCCTTTTTAATGGGGTCTTAGCCTGGTTTGGAGATTAAGGTAATGCTGGCCTCAGAGAATGAGTTTGGAAGTTTTCCTTCTGTTTCTCTTTTTTGAAACAGCTTCAGTAGAATAGGTATTATTTCTTCTTTGAATGTTTGGTAGAATTCCCCAGGGAATCCATCAGGCCCTGGACTCTTGTTTTTTGGGAGGTTTTTGATCACTGCTTCAATCTCGTTACTGGTTATTGGCCTATTCAGGTTGTCAATTTCTTCCTGTTTCAGTCTTGGCAGCTTATAGGTTTCCAGGAAGGCCTCCATTTCATCCAGATTGCTCAGTTTATTGGCATATAGTTGTTGATAATAATTTCTAATAATTGTTTCTATTTCCTTGGTGTTAGTCGTGATCTCTCCCCTTTCATTCATAATTTTATTAATTTGGGTCCTTTCTTCTTTTGGATAAGTCTGGCCATTGGTTTATCAATCTTATTAATTCTTTCAAAGAACCAACTTCTAGTTTCGTTGATCTGATCTACTGTGTTTCTGGTTTCTAATTCATTGATCTCTGCTCTAATTTTAATTATTTCTCTTCTAATGCGTGGCTTTGGCGTCGTTTCTTGCTTTTTCTCTAGTTCTTTAAGGTGTAGAGTTAGTTGGTGAATTCGGGATTTTTCTATTTTTTTGAGTGAGGCTTGGATGGCTATGTATTTCCGCCTTAGGACCGCCTTTGCAGTATCTTATAGGTTTTGGACTGATGTGTTTTTGTTCTCATCAATTTCCATGAATTGTTTAAGTTCTTCTTTGATTTCTTGGTTGACCCAAACATTCTTGAGCAGAGTGGTCTTTAGCTTCCAAGTGTTTGAATTTCTGCCAAATTTTTTTTTTGTGATTGAGTTCCAGTTTTAGAGCATTGTGGTCTGAGAATATGCAGGGAATAATCTCAATCTTTTGGTATCGGTTGAGACCTGATTTGTGACCCAGTATGTGGTCTATTCTGGAGAAAGTTCCATGTGCGCTTGAGAAGAATGAGTATTCTGTTGTTTTAGGGTGGAATGTTCTGTAAATATCTATGAGGTCCACCTGGTCCAATGTATCATTCAAAGAACTTGTTTCCTTGTTGATTTTCTGCTTAGATGATCTGTCCATTGCTGAGAGTGGAGTACTGAGGTCTCCTACAATTAACGTATTGTTATCAATATGACTCTTTATTTTGGTTAACAGTTGGTTTATGTAGATGGCTGCTCCCATGTTGGGGGCATAGATATTTACAATTGTTAGAACTTCTTGTTGGATAGACCCTTTAAGAATGATATAGTGTCCTTCTGTGTCTCTTATTACAGACTTTAGTTTAAAATCTAATTTGTCTGATATAAGAATTGCTACCCCAGCTTTCTTTTGAGGTCCGCTGGCATGGAAGATAGATCTCCATCCCTTCACTTTCAGTCTGGATGTATCTTTAGGTTCAAAATGAGTCTCTTGTAGGCAGCATATGGATGGGTCCTGTCTTTTTATCCAATCTGCAACACTGTGCCATTTTATGGGAGCGTTTAGGCCATTCACGTTGAGAGTGATTATTGAAAGATATGAATTAATTGTCATCATGTTGCCTGTGAAGACATTGTTTTTATAGATTGTCCTGTAAATTTCTGTTGTAGATCACTCTTGGCGTCTTTCTCTTTTTATAGAACCCCCCTTAATATTTCTTGCAGGGCCGGCTTAGTGGTCACATATTCTTTCAACTTCTGCCAGTCGTGGAAGCTCTGCATCTCTCCATCCATTCTAAATGAAAGCCTTGCCGGATAAAGTATTCTTGGCTGCATGTTCTTCTCATTTAGTACCCTGAATATGTCTTTCCAGGCCTTTCTGGCTTGCCAGGTCTCTGTGGATAGGTCTGACGTTATTCTGATGTTCCTCCTTCTGTACATAAGGAATCTCTTCCCCCTAACTGCCCTGAAGATGGTTTCCTTGGTTCTAAGATTTGCAAGTTTTACTATTACATGCCAGGGTGTCAGCCTGTTTTCCTTGATCTTGGGAGGGGTCCTCTCTGCCTCTAGGACTCGAATGTTTGTTTCACTCCCCAGATTAGGGAAGTTCTCAGCTACGATTTGCTCAAATACATCTTCTAGTCCTCTCTCTCTCTCCACTCCCTCCGGGATTCCAATGATTCTGACATTGGAACGCCTCATGGTGTCACTTATTTCTCTGATTCTATTTTCATGGATTCTGAGTTGTTTTTCCCTGGCCTCCTCTTTTCCCTTTTTATCTATTATACTGTCTTCCAGATCGCTTATTCTCTCTTCTGTCTCAGTTACCCTAGCTGTTAGATTATCTAGATTGGATTGGATCTCATTGATAGTATTTTTAAGTTCTGCCAATTCACCTTTTATTTCTGCCCTTAGAGACTCTATGTTGCCATTAATTGATTTCTCCATTCTAGCCATTGTCTTCACAATTGCTAGCCTGAATTCCATCTCTGACATCTTGGTTATGTCTGCATCCATTTGTAAATCTGCAGCATAAGTCATAATCTCTGAGTCTTTTCTGTTTGGGGGGCTCCTCCTCTTAGTCATTCTGTTGATGGGTGTTTGAGGGAATGTATAGAGTCCAAATTATTGACCAGAACCCAAGGAAAATGCACCTGTTTTCTTGGGACCTTAGGGTTGCTGGCCTCTTGTTTTCCCAGCCTGTCTTCTGTGGGAGGGGCCTGCCGCGCTGTTACTCAGGCAACCCTGTTTGGGCAGAGTTGCCCTGTGCCCCTGTGGCAGGGGATGGGCTCAGTGGGAATCCGTCTTTGGGGCTTTTGTTCTCTGGCGCCTTTCCCTGGCGGCTTTCCGCGTCTCTTCCACGAGTCAGAGCAGAAGAGACCGTTTCCAACCCTCTGCCTCAGAGCAGAGAGACCGCAGTCTGTTCTTCAGTGAGCTCTCCAGGCCACACTGTCTCCGTTTCTGTCCATGCTGCTATAAACTGCAGCGGCCTGGGTTGTGCACCCCTCCGCAGCCCTCCCAGTCCTGCCTCCAGGTCGGGGCACGTCTCTGCCCTTTGTGCTTCTAAAACTGCCAGCCGCTCCCAATTCGCGCGCCCGCGACTCCGCCACTTGGGGTTTCCACCCCTGGGGGTTGCAGTTCACCGGCGTGACCCCGGCGCACCGGTTTCGGTCTCGGAGGCTGCAGTTCGCGTGCGCGCGACCGTCGCTCCAGTTTCTGTCCGGGGAAGCTGCGGTTCGCGTTCACATGACCCCGCTGGTCTGGTTTTCCACCCCAGGGGCTGCCCTAAAGTTCTTTCCCGACGCTACCGGTCTGCGAGTCTGTGCCCCGACCGTAGCGCGCAAGGCTGTCATTCACCGGCGGTGTAGGATCCCCACGTCCAGGCACCCTCCCGCCGCCGTTTATCCTCTGATATCTGCCCGGGGAATCACAGCTCTCCGCTTTGTACCTCAAAACCAACTGCCTGCGATATTCTGTTTGTAGAGATCCAGATCTTCTTCCATCTCAGGCTGGTTTCGTGGGTGCTCAGAGTGGTCTGGTAGATATCCAGCTCAATTCCGGGGACCAGTTGAAATAGGGTCCCTTACTCCTCCGCCATCTTTCCCCCCTCCTGACAAATAAACTCTTATTTAAAAAAGTTCAATAAAGATTTTAATTTTAAAAAAGTCTTCTAAATATGTTGATTCGCAAAGCTCTTTTATAACTTACTGCTTTTATTTATACACAAGTTTGAGTCTAGTGAAAAAGTGCCCTAAACCAACTCTTCTTTATCCATTCACCTGCTGATGGACGTCTGGGCTCTTTGCATATTTTGGCTATTGTGGTCATTACTGTTATAAACATTAGGGTGCATGGGCACCTTCAAATCACTATTTTTATATCCTTTAGATAAATACCTACAAGAGCAACTTCTAAGTCATAGGGTAGTTCTATTTTTAACTTTTTGAGGAACCTCCATACTGTCTTACAGAGTGCCTGCAACAGTTTCCATTCGCACCAAAAGTGTAAGAGGAGGAGAGGGGGAGGAGCAAGATGGCGGAAGAGTAGGAGACCTAAATTTCATCTGGTCCCAGGAATTCAGCTAGATAGGGATCAAACTATTCTGAACACCTATGAACTCAACAGGGGATCAAAAGAAAGAAGAGCAGCAACTCTCTGAACAGAAAATTGGCCACTTTCTGGAAGGGAGGACATGCAGAGAAGTGAATCTGAGGTGATATATGGGCAGATAGACCGCAGGGAGGGGGGAAGCCTCGGTCAGCTGACTACTGGCAAGTGATAGAGCTGCAGAGCACAAAATCGGAACTTTTAGAAGTCTGTTCCACTGAGGGATGTCGCTCCAGTGGCTAAGCAGGGGGTGAAACACTTGTTGGGACAGTGTGGTCTCAGGACCCTCAGGGTCACAGAAAGACTGGGGGTGCCTGAGTGTGGCAGAGCTCCCAGGTATGGGAGCGGGAAAGCCAGCTGCACAGAAGGAGCCAAGGAGTGGGCTCTCAGCTTGGGGTCGCCATAAACTGTGATCCGCTGCACTGTGCTTCAGGCAGGGACCCAACAAGTGGCAGATCCAGGAAGACTCCCTTTCCTCCCCCAGGAGAAGTGGTGTGGGAGTGCACTGCAGGAATCTGCTGGGTTTGGAGACTCCAAATGGGGTCAGCTGCCAGACATAAAAATGCTTGGTCACAGGCCGGGTGAGCACGGAGTGCGGCTGGAGACTGGGCAGATGGGAGTGATTGACTGCTTTTCCCTGGGGGTGCACTGAGGAGTGGGGCCCTGATTCTCGGCTCCTCCAGGGCAGAGATTGGGAGGCCACCATTTTCACTCTTGTCCTACAAAGCTTGCAGGGAACAAAAGCTCCCGAGAGCAAACCCGAGCAGATTACTTAGCCCGGCTACGGCAAGGGCAGAGCAATTCCACCTCTGGCAAAGACATTTGAGAACCACAACAGGCAACAGGCCCCTCCCCAAGAAGATCAGCAAGAACAGCCAGCGAAGACCAAGTTTACCAATGAATGAGAATGGCAGAACTCCAGCACTAGGGGAATACAGCACATAAAATTCATGGCTTTTATCCCCCTGATTCTTTAGTCTTTCAAAGTCAATTTTTTAAATTTTCTTTTTTTTCTTTTTCTTTTTTTTGAATTTTTCTTTTTCCCTTTTTCAACCAACATCTTATCAATCCCTTTTTTAAAAATCCTTTTTATATTTCATTTTTAGCATCATATTCTATCCCTTCATAGCAGTTAACCTTATTTTTGGTATATATATAAGTTGTTCTCTCTTTAAAATTTTGGGATACAGTTTCTTCTAACAGACCAAAATATACCCTAAATCTCTAGTGTATGGCTTTGTTCTAGTCTCCTGCCTGATCACATTCTCTCCTCCCTTTTTTTTTTAATTTCTTTTTTCTTTTTTCAACCAACTTCTTATCCTATCAATTCCTTTTATAAAATCTTTAATAATTTTCATCTTTATACTCATATTCCATCCCTTCATCATATTTACCCTTATTTTTGTACATATATAAGCTTTTCTTTCTTTAAAATTTTGGGAGGAAGTTTCTTCTAACAGACCAAAATATGCCCAAAATCTAGTGTGTGGCACTGATCTATTCACCAACCTGATCATATTTGATCATATTCTTTTTTTTTATATTTTTCTTTTTTTTCCCTTTTTTCTTTCTTTCCCTTCCTTTTCCCCTGGTTTCAGGTCTCTTCTGATTTGTTTAGTGTATATTTTTCTGGGGTCATTGTTACCCTGTTAGCATTTTCTTCTCTCATTCATCTATTCACTGCTGGACAAAATGACAAGACAGAAAAAATCACCTCAAAAAAAAGAACAAGAGTCAGTATTGACTGCCAGGGACATAATCAATATGGACATTAGTAAGATGTCAGAACTAGAGTTCAGAATGACGATTATAAATATACTAGCTGGGCTTGAAAATAGCATGGAAGATACTAGAGAAACCCTTTCTGGAGAAATAAAAGAACTAAAATCTAACCAAGTCAAAATCAAAAAGGCTATTAATGAGGTGCAATCAAAAATGGAGGCTCTAACTTCTAGGATAAATGAAGCAGAAGAGATAATTAGTGATATATAAGACCAGATGATGGAAAATAAAGAAGCTGAGAAAAAGAGATAAACAACTACTGGATCATGAGGGCAGAATTCGAGAGATAAGTGATACCATAAGGTGAAACAATGTTAGAATAGTTGGGATCCCAGAAGAAGAGAGAGAGGGGCAGAAGGCATATTGGAGCAACTTATAGCAGAGAACTTCCCTAATTTGGGGAAGGAAATGGGCATCAAAACCCAGGAGGCACAGAGAAACTCACTCAAAATCAATAAAAATAGCTCAACACTCTAGCATCTAATAGTAAAACTAACGAGTCTCAGAGACAAAGAGAAATTCCTGAAAGAAGCTCAGGACAAGAGATTTGTAACCTACAATGGCAGAAACATTAGATTGGCAAAAGACCCATCCACAGAGAACTGGCAGGCCAGAAAGGACTGGCATGATATATTCAGAGCACTAAACGAGAAAAATATGCAGCCAAGAATACTATATTCAGCTAGGCTGTCACTGAAAATAGAAGGAGAGATAAAAAGCTTCCAGGACAAACAAAAACTAACGGAATTTGCAAACACGAAGCCAGCCCTACAAGAAATATTGAAAAGAGTCCTCTAAGCAAAGAGAGAGCCTAAAAGTAACATAGACCAGAAAGGAACACAGACAATATACAGTAACAGTCACCTTACACACAATACAATGGCACTAAATTCCTATCTTTCAAGAGTTACCCTGAATGTAAATGGGCTAAATGCCCCAATCAAAAGACACAGGCTATCAGATTGGATTAAAAAACAAGACCCATCAATATGCTGTCTGCAAGAGACTCATTTTAGACCCAAAGACACCCCCAGATTTAAAGTGAGGGGGTGGAAAACCGTTTACAATGCTAATGGACACCAAAAGAAAGCTGGGGTGGCAATCCTTATATCAGACAAATTAGATTTTAAACCAAAGACTATAATAAGAGATGAGGAAGGACACTATATCCTACTTAAAGGGTCTATCCAACAAGAAGATCTAACAATTGTAAATATCTATGCCCCTAACATGGGAGCAGCCAATTATATAAGCCAATTAATAACAAAAGCAAAGAAACACATCAACAACAATACAATAATAGTGGGGACTTTAACACACTCCTCACTGAAATGGACAGATCGTCTAAGCAAAAGACCAACAAGGAAATAAAGACTTTAAATGACACACTGGACCAAATGGACTTCACAGATCTATTTAGAACATGCCATCCCAAAGCAACAGAATACACATTCTTCTCTAGTGCCCATGGAACATTCTCCAGAATAGATCTCATCCTAGGTCACAAATCAGGTCTCAACCGGTACCAAAAGATTGGGATCATTCCCTACATATTTTCAGACCACAGTGCTTTGAAACTAGAACTCAATCACAAGATGAAAGTCAGAAAGAACTCAAATACATGGAGGCTAAAGAGCATCCTACCAAAGAATGAATGGGTCAACCAGGAAATTAAAGAAGAACTTTTAAAAGTCATGGAAACCAATGAAAATGAAAACAGAACTGTTCAAAATCTTTGGGATGCAGCAAAGGCAGTCCTAAGAGGAAAGTATATAGTAATACAAGCCTTTCTCAAGAAACAAGAAAGGTCTCAAACACACAACCTAACCCTACACTTAAAGGAGCTGGAGAGAGAACAGCAAATACAGCCTAAACCCAGCAGGAGAAGAGAAATAATAAAGATCAGAGCAGAAATCAATGAAATAGAAACCAAAAGAACAGTAGAACAGATCAACGAAACTAAGAGCTGCTTCTTTGAAAGAATTAACAAGATTGATAAACCCCTGGCCAGACTTATCAAAAAGAAAAGAGAAATGACCCAAATAAATAAAATCATGAATGAAAGAGGAGAGATCACAACAACACCAAAGAAATACAAGCAATTATAAGAACATATGATGAGCAACTATATGGCAGCAAATTAGATAATCTGGAGAAAATGGATGCATTCCTAGAGATGTATCAACTACCAAAACTGAACCAGGAAGAAATAGAAAACCTGAACAGACCTATAACCACTAAGGAAATTGAAGCAGTCATCAAAAATCTCCCAAGAAACAAAAGCCCAGGGCCAGATGGCTTCCCAGGGGAATTCTACCAAACATTTCAAGAATTAATACCTATTCTTCTGAAACTGTTCCAAAAAATAGAAATGGAAGGAAAACTTCCAAACTCCTTTTATGAGGCCACCATTACCTTGATCTCAAAACTAGACAAAGACCCCATCATAAAGGAGAATTACAGACCAATATCTTGATGAACATGGATGCAAAAATTCTCACCAAAATACTAGCCAATAGGATCCAACAGTACATTAAAAGGATTATTCACCACGACCAAGTGGGATTTATCCCTGGGCTGCAAGGTTGGTTCAACATCTGCAAATCAATCAATGTGATGCGATACATTAATAAAAGAAAGAACAAGAACCATATGATCCTCTCAATAGATGCAGAAAGAGCATTTGAAAAAGTACAGCATACTTTCTTGATTGAAACTCTTCAGAGTATAGGGATAGAGGGTGCATACCTCAATATCATAAAAGCTATCTATGAAAAACCCATAGCAAATATCATTCTCAATGGGGAAAAACTGAGAGCTTTCCCCATAAGGTCAGGAACGCAGCAGGGATGTCCCCTATCACCACTGCTATTCAACATAGTACTAGAAGTCCCAGCCACAGCAATCAGACAACAAAAAGAAATAAAAGACATCCAAATTGGCAAAGAAGAAGTCAAACTCTCATTCTTTGCACATGATATGATACTTTATGTGGAAAACCCAAAGGACTCTACCCCAAAACTGCTAGAACTCATACAGGAATTCAGTAAAGTGGCAGGATATAGAATCAATGCACAGAAATCAGTGGCATTCCTATAACCAACAACAAGTCAGAAGAAAGAGAAATTAAGGAGTCAATCCCATT
This sequence comes from Phoca vitulina, assembly GCF_004348235.1. Lineage (NCBI taxonomy): Eukaryota > Metazoa > Chordata > Mammalia > Carnivora > Phocidae > Phoca > Phoca vitulina. Next base: position 209,006 of record NW_022589799.1, read on the forward strand.
TACAGTTGCACTCAAAACCATAAGATACCTAGGAATAAATCTAACCAAAGAGGCAAAGAATCTGTACTCAGAAAACTATAAAATACTCAGGAAAGAAATTGAGGAAGACACAACGAAATGGAAAAATGTTCCATGCTCATGGATTGGAAGAACAAATATTGTGAAGATGTCAATACTACCTAGAGCAATCTACACATTTAATGCAATCCCTATCAAAAGATCATCCACTTTTTTCAAAGAAATGGAACAAATCCTAAAATTTGTATGGAACCAGAAAAGACCCCGAATAGCCAGAGGAATGTTGAAAAAGAAAAGCAAAGCTGGCGGCATCACAATTCCAGATTTCAAGCTCCATTACAAAGCTGTCATCATCAAGACAGTATGGTACTGGCACAAAAACAGACACATAGATCAGTGGAACAGAATAGAGAGCCCAGAAATGGACCCTCAACTCTATGGTCAACTCATCTTGGACAAAGCAGGAAAGAATGTCCAATGGAAAAAAGACAGTCTCCTCAACAAATGGTGTTGGGAAAATTGGACAGCCACATGCAGAAGAATGAAACTGGACCATTTTCTTACACCACACACAAAAATAGACTCCAAATGGATGAAAGACCTCAATGTGAGACAGGAGTCCATCAAAATCCTTGAGGAGAACACAGGCAGCAACCTCTTCGAACTCAGCCACAGCAACTTCTTCCTAGAAACATCGCCAAAGGCAAGGGAAGCAAGGGCAAAAATGAACTACTGGGACTTCATCAAGATAAAAAGCTTTTGCACAGCAAAAGAAACAGTCAACAAAACCAAAAGACAACCGACAGAATGGGAGAATTATTTGCAAATGACATATCAGATAAAGGGCTAGTACCCAAAAACTATAAAGAACTTATCAAACTCAACACCCAGAGAACAAATAATCCAATCAAGAAGTGGGCAGAAGACATGAGCAGACATTTTTCCAAAGAAGACATCCAAATGGCCAACAGACACATGAAAAAGTGTTCAATATCGCTCGGCATCAGGGAAATCCAAATCAAAACCTCAATGAGATACCACCTCACACCAGTCAGAATGGCTAAAATTAACAAGTCAGGAAATGACAGATGTTGGCGGGGATGCGGAGAAAGGGGAACCCTCCTACACTGTTGGTGGGAATGCAAGCTGGTGCAGCCACTCTGGAAAACAGTATGGAGGTTCCTCAAAAAGTTGAAAATAGAGCTACCATACGATCCAGCAATTGCACTACTGGGTATTTACCCCAAGGATACAAATGTAGTGATCCGATGTTTATAGCCGCAATGCCCATAATAGCCAAACTGTGGAAAGAGCCAAGATGTCTATCAACAGTTGAATGGATAAAGAAGATGTGGTGTATATACATATACAATGGAATATTATGTGGCCATCAAAAGGAATGAAATCTTGCCATTTGCAATGACATGGATGGAACTGGAGGGTATTATGCTGAGTTAAATAAGTCAATCAGAGAAAGACATGTATCATATGACCTCACTGATATGAGGAATTCTTAATCTCAGGAAATAAACTGAGGGTTTCTGGAGTGGTGGTGGGGGGGGATGGGGTGGCTGAGTGATAGACATTGGGGAGGGTATGTGCTATGGTGAACGCTGTGAATTGTGTAAGATTGTTGAATCACAGACCTGTACCTCTAAAACAATTATAAATTATATGTTAAAAAAAAGAAGAAGATAGTAGGAAGGGTAAAATGAAGACAGGGAAATCGGAGGGGGAGACAAACCATGAGAGACTGTGGACTCTGAGAAACAAACTGAGGGTTCAATAGGAGAGGGGGGTGGGGGAATGTGTTAGTTTGGTGATGGGTATTAAAAAGAGCATGTATTGAATGGAGCACTGGGTGTTATACACATACATGAATCATGGAACACTACATCAAAAACTAATGATGTAATGTATGGTGATTAACAAACATAATAAAATTAAAAAAAAAAAAAACCAGTGTAAGAGGATTCCCCATTCTCCACATCCTCACCAACATCTGTAGCTTCCTGAGTTGTTCATTTTAGCCATTGTAACAGGTATGAGATGGTATTTCTTTGTGATTTTGATTTGTTTATCCCTGATTCCCAGGGATGTTGAGCATTTTTTCATGTGCCTATTAGGCATTTGTACATCCTCTTTGGAGAAGTGTCTGTTCGTGTCTTCTGCCCATTTCTTGACTGGATTTTTTGTTTTTTGGATTTTCAGTTTGATAAGTTCTTTCTAGATTTTGGATACTAGCGCTTTACCTAATATGCCATTTGCAAATATCTTCTCCCATTCCATAGGTTGCCTTTTAGTTTCATTAGTTCTTTCCCTTGCTAGCAAAAGCTTATTATGCTGATGAACTCCCAATAGTTCATTTTTGCTTTTGTTTCCTTTATCTTTGGAGACATGTCTAGCAAGAAGTTACCATGGCTGAGGTCAAAAAGGTTTCTGCCTATGTTCTCCTCTAGGATTTTGATGGATTCCTGTCTCACATTGAGGTCTTTCATCCATTTTGAGTTTATTTTTGTGTATGGTGTGAGAAAGTGGTCCAGTTTCATTCTTCTGCACGTGGCTGTCCAGTTTTCCCAGCACCATTTGTTGAAGAGACTGTCTTTTTTCCATTGGATATTCTTTACTGCTTTGTCAAAGATTAGTTGACCATATAATTGAGGTTCCATTTCTGGTAATTGATCTATGAGTCTGTTTTTATGTCAGTACCATACTGTCTTGATGATTATAGCTTTGTAATATAGCTTGAAGTCCAAAATTGTGATGCTTCCAGCTTTGGTTTTCTTTTTCAACATTACTTTGGCTATTTGGGGTTTTCTGGTGCCATACAAATTGTAGAATTGTTTGTTCTAGCTCTGTGAAAAATGTTGATGTTAATTTGATTGGGATTGCATTGAATGTGTAGATTGCTTTGGGCAGCATAGACATTTTAAAAATATTTGTTCTTCCAATCCGTTAGCATGGAATGTTCTTTCATTTCTTTGTGTCTTCCTCAATTTCTTTCATAAGTGTTCTATAATTTTCAGAATACAGATCATTTACCTCTTTGGTTGGGTTTATTCCTAGGTATCTTATGATTTTTGGTTCAATTGGAAATGGGATCAATTCCTTGATATCTCTTTCTTCTGCTTCATTCTTAGTGTATAGAAATGTACCCCTGAAACAAACAATACATTATATGTTAATAAAAAAATTAAAGAAAAAAATTAAAAAATAAATAAATAAAAAGAAAATCCAGATATTTGGTTGGAAAAGGGAAGATTTTTTTTAAATTTTATTTCTTTATTTATTTGACAGAGAGAGAGACAGCGAGAGAGGGAACACAAGCAGGGGGAGGGGGAGAGGAAGATAGTAGGAAGGTTTCCCGCTGAGCAGGGAGCCCAACACGGGACTCAATCCCAGGACCCTGGGATCATGACCTGAGCCGAAGGCAGATGCTTAATGACTGAGCCACCCAGGCACCCCTGGAAAAGGGAAGATTATTTTAATAGATTATTTTAATTTCATTAATTTAAGGTTCTTTCAATTTTATTTAATAAAATTATCTTTTCACATAAAAAAAGAAAAGAAATGCGACTGACTTCTGTTCATTGATTTTATATCCTGCAACTTTGCTGAATTCCTGTATCAGTTCTAGCAAGTTTTGGATGCAGTCTTGAGTTTTCTACATAGAGTATTATGTCATCTGCAAAGAGTGAGAGTTTGACTTCTTCCTTGCTGATTTGGATGCCTTTTATTTCTTTGTTTTGTCTGATTGCTGAGGCTAGGACTTCCAGTACTATGTTGAACAACAATGGTGAGAGTGGACATCCCTGTTGTGTTCCTGACAGTAGAGGAAAAGCTCTCATTTTTTCCCTGTTGAGGATGATGTTAGCTGTGGGTCTTCTGTATATGGCCTTTATGATGTTGAGATGTGTTCCATATATCCCTACTTTGTGTAGGGTTTTTTTCAAGAATGGATGCAGAACTTTGTCAAATGCTTTTTCTGCATCTATTGAGAGAATCATATGGCTCTTATCCTTCTTTTTATTAATGTGGTGTATCACATTGATTGATTTGTAGATGTTGAACCACCTCCATAGCCCAGGAATAAGTCCCACTTGGTTGTGATGAATAATCCTTTTAATGTACTGTTAGATCTTATTAGCTAGTATCTTGGTCAGAATTTTTGCATCCATGTTCATCATGGATATTGATCTGTAATTCTCCTTTTTGATGGGGTCTTTGTCTAGTTTGGGGATCAAGGTAATGCTGGCCTCATAGAATGAGTTTGGAAGTTTTCCTTCCATTTCTATTTTTGGAAACAGCTTCAGAAGACTAGGTATTAATTCTTCTTTAAATGATTGGTAAAATTCTCCTGGGAAGCCATCCAGCCCCAGACTCTTGTTTTTGAGGAGATTTTTTTATTACTGTTTTAATTTCCTTGCTGGTTATGGGTCTGTTCAGGTTTTCTATTTCTTCCTGTTTCAATTTTGGTAGATTATACATCTCTACAAAAGCACCCATTTCTTCCAGATTGCCTAATTTGTTGGCATATAGTTGCTCATAATATGTTCTTATAATTGGTTGTATTTCCTTGGTTTTGGTTGTGATCTCTCCTTTTTCATTCATTATTTTTTTATTTGGGTCCTTTCTCTTTTCTTTTTGATAAGTATGGCCAGGGGTTTATCGATCTTATTAATTCTTTCAAAGAAAGAGCTCCTAGTTTTGTTGATCTGTTCTACTCTTCTTTTGGTTTCTGTTTCATTGATTTCTGCTCTAATCTTTACTATTTCTTTTCTCCTGCTGGGTTTAGGCTATATTTGCAGTTCCTTCTCCAGCTTCTTTAGGTTCAAGGTTAGGTTGTGTATTTGAGACCTTTGTGTTTCCAGAGAAAGGCTTGTATTGCTATTTACTTCCCTCTTAGGACTGCCTTTGCTGCATCTCAAATGTTTTGAACATTTGTGTTTTCATTTTCATTTGTTTCCATGAATTTTTTAAAACTTTTTCTTAATTTCCTCGCTGACCCATTTATTCTTTAGTAGGATGCTTTTTAGCCTCCATGTTTTTGAGTTCTTTCCAAATTTCCTCTTGTGATTGAGTTCCAGTTTCAAAGCACTGTGGTCTGAAAATATGCAGGGAATGATCCCAATCTTTTGGTGCCAGTTGGCTACTGATTTGTGATTCAGTATATGATCTATTCAGGAGAATGTTCCATGTGCCCTTGAGAAGAATGTGTATTCTGTTGCTTTAGGATGGAATGCTCTGAATAGCTCTGTGAAGTCCATCTAGTCCAGTGTATCATTCAAAGCCCTTGTTTCCTTGTTGATCTTCTGCTTAGATGATCTGTCCATTGCAGTGAGTGGGGTGTTAAAGTCCCCTACTATTATTGTATTACTATTGATGTGTTTCTTTAATTTCATTATTACTTGGTTTATATAACTGGCTGCTCCCATGTTAGGAGCATAAATATTTACAATTGTTAGATCTTCTTGTTGGATAGACCCTTTGATTATGATATACTGTCCTTCCTCATCTTTTATTACAGTCTTTGGTTTAAAATCGAATTTGTCTGATATAAGGATTGCCACCCCAGCTTTCTTTTGATGCCCATTAGCATGATAAATGGCTTTCCACCCCCCCTTTTTTTTTCTTTATTTGACAAAAATACTGCCTCTTTTTGAAGTGAGTTTTTCTGTCTTGTCATTCTGTCCAGAGAAGAATAGGTGAATGACAGAACAAAATACCAAAATGGCAAAAACAACCCCAGAGAAATATATACTAAACAAATCAGAAGAGACCTAAATCCAAAAAAAATAAAAAATAAAAAATAGAATATAATCAGACGGGTGGACAGAACAGTGTAATACACTGGATCCTGTGTGTATTTTGGTCTGTTCATTAGAAAACTAGATCCCAAAATTGCAAAGAAAGAAAAACATATATATGTACAAAAATAAAATTAAGTGCAATGAAAGTATAGAATGTAACTGTAAAAATGAAAACTAAAAGATAAAGAAAAAGGAACATAAGCAGACAGGTGAACAGAACAGAGCAATACACTAAATACACTTTGTTAGAAGAAACTACATCTCAAAACTGTATAGAAAGAAAACTTATATACATACAAAATAAAATTAAATATATTGAAAGGATAGAATATAACTGTAAAGATAAAAAATAAAAAAGACTCTAACAAAAAAGAGAGAGAATATGATCAGACAGGTGAAGAGAACAGAGCCATACACTAGATTCTGGGCTTATTTTGATCTGTTTCTTAGAAGAAACTGTATCCCAAAGTTGTAAAGAAAGAAAAACCTATAATATATAGAAAAATAAAATTAAATACAATGAGAGGATAGAATGTAACTGTAAAAATGAAAATTAAAAAAGATTTTAAAAAGGAGTTGATAAAATAAGGAATTCATTGAGAAAAAGGAAAGAGAAAAAAATTAAAATTGAAAGACTGAAGAATTGTGGGGGGAAAAAACATGAATTCTATATACTATTTTCCCCTCGCTCTGGAATTTTGCATTTCGCTGTATTGGTAAACTTGGTCTTAGCTGATGTTCTTACTGATCTTCTGGGGAGAGGCCTGTTGTGCTGATTCTCAGGTGCCTTTGCCCCAGATGGAACTGCAACACCCTTGCTAGGGGGCCAGACTAAGTAATCTGCTCTGGATTGTTCTATGTGGCTTTTGTTCCCTGAAGGCCTTCTGCACAGCTTAGAGGATGAGAATGAAAATGGCGGCCTCCTAATCTCCAGCCCCAGAGTGTCCTGTCTCCCTGGTCTCTGTCCACACTCCATGTTCACCCAGCTTGTGACTGAGCATTTCTATCTCAGGCACATGACCCTATTTCGAGTCTCCAAACCCTGTAGACTCCTGTGGCTCACACCCACGCTGCTCCTCCCCCGGGGGAAGGAGGGGCAGTGTCATGGTCCTTCTGCAGTTTTCCGGGCCTGCTCAGGGAGCAGTTGCCCCACCATGCAATGGTTCAAGGTTTATGGCAACCCTGAGCTGAGAGTCCACTCCTGGACTCACTCTTTGCAGCCGGCTTCCCTGCTCTAATGCCTGGGAGCTCTGCAGCACTCAGGCACTCCTGGTCTTCCTGTGACCCTGAGGATCCTGAGACCACACTCTCCCACCTAGGATTCTGCCCAACTTCGCCACCTGAGCACCTTTCAGGAAGTCCCTCACTGGAGCAGACTTCTAAATGTTCTGATTCTACACTCTGCTGCTATATCACTCTCTGGTGCCGATTGATGGAGGGTCCCTCTCCCATGGTCTATCTTCTCATATATTGCCTCAGATTCACTTCTTCACACCTCCTACCTTGCAGAAAGTGGTCACTTTTCTATTTGTAGAGTTGCAACTATTCTTTTCTTAGATCTCTGGTTGAGTTTGCAGGTGTTCAGGATGATTTGAGAGCTGTCTAGCTGAATTCCTGGGACCAGATGAAACTAAGATCTCCTACTCCTCTGCCTTCTTGGACCGATATCTGAGGCAGTTTTTTTGGTGCCTGAAATGTTCTTTACCTTGATCCAGGCAGTTTTTATAATGGTATATACATATGTAAAAATGAATTGAGTTCTACACTGAAGGTTTGTGTAACCTGCTTTTTTAAAGTTATACCTCAATAAAAAAAATAATGGGGAAAAGATAGAGTACTCAATTATTGTTGTTGGGATACTTAGCCATAGAGTAAAAAATAGTTTTTAAGCTTCTTTTGTTTTTAATTTGCTGGTTCTCCACAAGAGGGCACCCCTGCACAAGAGCAAGTCCTGATTTGTTCAGCACAGATGGCCATTGGCCACCTGCCCCAGTCTGGCTTCCAAGCTCATCACCAGCCGTTTCCCTGCATGTCATTATGCCCTTTTTAAGTATTTGTGGGAGGCATACATGTAGCCAGATGATCACAATAATATGTGATAAGTGCTGTGACAAAATCATTTTTCAACAATTAGATAAGAATTTCTGGTAAGGAATCTGTGTGGCTAGATCAGAGGATGAGCACAAATTAGCAAAATCTAAAATACATGCAGTCTGTCTCTGTTTCAAAGTCAAAATCTTAACATCTGGGAATGTTTTGTGAATTTTGACCCCTAAAAGTTTTTAAAAGGGATGTTCTTGAGTTGCCAGTATCAAGAAGGGGACATTCTTCCTCCATTTAAATAAACTCCACACAATTCTACAGATCAAAGTGCAGTCTGTTTTCTATGTATTGTTGTCCGTTACTATTTATTTTTTCATTCTGTCAAGTTACTGAACACCTTACCATACCCCAGGTCCTGTGCTGCCACTTGGAATCAAAGAAAAATGATGCTAATTCCCTGTCCTCCAGTGGTTCACACAATGGAGGAAACAGACACAATAACCACAAAGTCAGTAGAAGTAGTAGAGGGGCCACAGAAGGCTGGGGATGGGGGATTAAGAGATGGTTTCTGGGAATAGGTGATTTTCAAAGTTGTGATAGTTGAATGGGAGATGGAAACCTTAAATGTAGAGAATACTGTTCCTAATAAATACCAGCACAAGCAATGTCAAAGGACATGATGCTACCATGAAGGTACCAGATACGTAAAGTGCTTTGGGAAGGCTGAAAAGGGGAGAATTTATTTGCTCAGTCACAACTAGAAAGGCTTCCTGCACCATTTCCACCTTCACCTGGAAAAGATTGAGTGAAACTACTGAGTGAAAATGTGGTTTGCACAGGCAACCAACAGGTGGCGCCCACCCTTCCTCCAAGCACACAGCCTAGTTGGATCCCTCCTAAAGTTTACCACCCAGGAAGGAACCAAATACAGATGCCTGCCTGGGCCAAACCCACCTACTCACCTACACACACACACACACACACACACACACACACACGCATGCAGTATATACCCTAACAATTCTGTACCCACTACCCAGAGAAACAAGAGGAAACAGCCATGGTGAACAAAATACCACATTTGCTTTCATTTTACAGAAGAATGTAACTTCTGCACTTTCTCTTTCAGAGAATTAAAAAAAAAAATGTTTACTGAATGCCAAGAAAACAAAAACTAAAAACAGTAATGGATTTCAGAATACTAAGGAAAGTGGACCTATAACTAGGCGTACAGGAAGCAGCCTAGGTGGGTGAAAAAATCGGCACTGGCAGCTTGATACTCCTGAGGGCTCTTGAGTGACCACGAGCCTGCCCACCCACCCCACACCCACTGAGCCTGGAACACGGGGGCCGCTACAAGCAGGGACTGCTCACCCGCAAAAGAAACACACATAAAGAAAGGCAGTAGGGTGTAGAGGAGAGAATAGGGGCTCTGGAGCCAAAACACCTGACTTGTTAGCCCTGTAACCAGGTACAAGTCACCCAATCTCACTGAGCCCCCATTTCTCAACTTATAAATGGGTTCATAGCACCCTCCCACAGGGAGTGACAAGATTAGCATGTGGTAGTGCCCAATTGTGCCCAGCAGGTAAGGGCTACTCATGATCCCCATGACGCTTCTCTTACACACTCTTCTAGCCACACAGTTCTCCTTGTTGTATATTTTTTTAAATAGGCTCTACTCCACCAGTTACTGAATTAAGTAAGTTTTCCACCTTTCTATGGCTTAATTTTTTCATCTATAAAAATGGTTATTAAAAGTTATTAATCTCTAAAAGTTAGTGTGAGGCTTGAAGAAGTTAATACAAAACTTGGAAGAATGCCTGGTTCAGGGCACCTGGGTGGCTCAGTCGTCAAGCATCTGCCTTTGGCTCAGGTCATGATCCCAGGGTCCTGGGATCAAGCCCCACATCGGGCTGTCTGCTCAGCAGGAAACCTGCTTCTCCCTCTCCCATTCCCCCTGCTTCTGTTCCCTCTCTCGCTGTCTCTCTCTGTGTCAAATAAATAAGTAAAATCTTTAAAAAAAAAAAAAAAAAAAGAATGCCTGTTTCATGTAAACTCTCAATAGGACAACTAGCCCATGTGATACCTTTGTGGCAATTAGAGAAAGATGTCCCTTTCCTACAACGCTACTTCCACATCCAAAAGTTGTCATATTTTACTAGTTTATTAGAAAAAGACACTTTATTCCCACTTCCTGGAAAATTGTTATAATAAACACAAATACATGATGTCTGCACTGGAAATTGCATCTTCTTAGACACAGGGCCTTTGCACAGTGCACAACCTATACATCTGTACAAAAAGTCCCTGACACTCAGGAATGTCAACTATAATTTAAAGGGCTGTGCTGGCTACTTTACAGAGCCTGCCTTGTGTAACCTCATTTAATAAACAATGGAATCACTGGATTCATTCTCCAAGTGGCTTGCTTTGGGCTCTTTCTCAAAGAAGGTGCATCCATCTACAAATGGTAGGTCCTTGTTATATTTTGCATGGGTGAAGCACACTCATCCCAGGGCATTTGCACTAGCTGGAATGTTTTTACCCAAGATATCACCTTGGCTCACTGCCTAACCCCACTCAAGTATTTGTGAAAAAGTAGACTTCTTAATAAAGCAGATCTGACCAGTCCATTTAAATTGCAACTTAGCCTCTATCTCCACCACATACATTCCCAATCCTCTCAAATTCTGCCTATTTTTATAGCCATTATCACCTTCTAACATTTTATATAATTTACTTATATATTAAGTTTATTGTTTACTGCCTACTCCCCACCCCCTAGTTTTACACCACTGCTTTTATCTATTCTGTTCACTGCTATATCCCTAGTGCCAATAACATTGACAGGGACATAGTAGAGGCTCCATAAATATTTACTGGTTTCATGAATGAATACATACATGAATCACCTTCCATCTCTGAGAATCAAGTCTCATTCATCAAACAAGGCTGAGCTGTGTTAAGATGAAAGGTGGTCCCTTATAGGAAAGGGCCAGTAGGAGGAGAAGCCCTGCACCATGGCAGACTGTTTTCCAAATGGCTGTCAAAAGCATTCAGAGGGGAGGGGTAAACGACTGCCCCAAACACATTTTGGGCCCAAGGTTTGTCCCCTGTACAGAGGGGCACAAACGTGCTGGAGGGGAGCATAACACCGTGGGGGTAAAGCAGGACCCGTGTCTTTGGGGATTGGCACCTATTGCACCCCGCTATACTCTGAGTACTCAGAAATCAATAAAGACTGCTCCTTGCCCTGGAGGTGCCCATAGTCAGACTTCGTCTTTTGGAGAGGGGCAAACCTGGATTTAAATTCCAGCACAACCACCACTGAGTTATGATCTTGGACAAATCACATAATTTCTCTGAATCCCATCAGGGCGCCTGGGTGGTTCACTCAGTTGAGTGGTCAATTCTTCATTTTGGCTCAGGTCATGATCTCAGGGCAGACTGTTTTCCTGGGCTTGAGCTCCTAGTAGAGCTCCACACTCAGCAGGGAGTCTGCTTGAGGATTTGTTTCTCTCTCTCTGCCCCTCCCCCTGCTCTCTCTCTCTCTCTCTCAAGTAAATAAATAAATCTTTAAAAAAATATATATGCCTAAGAATCTCAATAAACCCCAAGCACAAGAAATATAAAGAACACTACACCAAGGAACTTCATAATCAAATTGCTTAAAACCACTGATGAAGAAAAAAAAAAAAATCTTCAAAGAAGCCAGAGAAAAAGTACGTTTACAGAGGAAGAAAGAGAAGAGTGATAGCAAGCTTCTTGCCAGAAATGATCCAAGCCAGAAGATGGTGGAGGAATATCTTTAAATTACTAAGAGAATAACTTTCAACCTAGACCTCTACACCCAGTATAGATGTCTTTCAAAAATGAAGACGAATTAAGGACATTTTAAGATATTCAAATTTTGAAAGAATTTATCAACAGCAAACTTGAACTAGAAGACATGTTAGAGGAAGTCTTCTGGCAGAAGGAAAATGATAAACAGAAATCTGGAGCTACACAACAGAATGAAGAGCACATGAAATGGTAATTATGTGGGATCATAGGAAAACACTTTTTTAATTTTTTTTATTTTTATTTTTTTAAAGATTTTATTTATTTGACAGAGAGAGACACAGCGAGAGAGGGAACACAAGCAGGGGGAGTGAGAGAGGGAGAAGCAGGCTTCCCACGGAGCGGGGAGCCCGATGCAGGGCTCGATCCCAGGACCCTGGGATCATGACCTGAGCCGAAGGCAGACACTTAATGACTGAGCCACCCAGGCACCCCAACACTTTTTTTATTATTTGAATCTCCTTTTTTATTTAAATTTTGTTAGTTAATATACAGTGCAATATTCGTTTCTGGAGTAGAATTCAGTGATTCATCACTTACATACAATACACAGTGCTCATCACAACAAATGCCCTCTTGAATCTCTTTTAAAGTGGCACAATGATGTGGAATACTGAAAACCTAAAAACCTATCACCGGGGAAGTGCCCATGGGCCGGTTAAGGCATCTGCCCAGCAGGGGGAGCCTGTGGACTTCAGAAAAGACTGCTAGCCACCAGCCTGTCCTTCCAGAATTAGACTACCATGGCCGAGTAGGATAGGGCTCTCCAACAGCAACAGAGGTGGAGTCCCTCAAGCATAGATTATAAAACCTGAATGGATGGCCTTCTGGGGACCTGGTATTCATCTAGGCTTTCCCACTAATTTTCTGTGAAGTGAAATTTTGGGCACCTACCTCTCTGAGTCTCAACTCTTCATTTGTAAAACGAAGGGTGAGACTAGGTAATATCTAAGGACCTTTCCATTTCCCACACTCTGAAATTCCTTGGCCAAGCACTTTGTGTAATTTTTTTCACTTAATTCTTCATTCCAACCCCAAAGCAAGAGACGGAAATAATTATCTCAATTTCACAGATGAAGAAACTAAGACTCCAAGACGTTAGGAAACTCGCCTAACGTCAAACAGGTGGGGCTGGCATTTGAGCCAAAGGCCATGCTTGTCCTGACACATGCTGTCCTGTATCAGGGGCTCCCATGCAGGCCACATGTGCTCTGCAAGGACCCCCACCCCCACCTCCACCGAGAAACACCTCTGTCTGCTGTTTGCTCCTCAAAATCAAACTCTAACCTGGAAGGGCTCTTGCCCATCTGGTCCAACCCTCTCAATTCACTTATGAAGAAGTTAATTCAAAAGGGTTTTAAAATATTTACAACCTCTTATACCTGTCAGTTCAGTTCCTTTAACAGTCCACTCCAATGAGAGTATATGGCTTAATGATAGTTCTCTTCCTTATACCGGGACAGAACTTCAGGGTTTACACATAATTACCAGAGTATTATCTCAGCTCTTCATGACAAATGTAAATGCTCATAATAAGAATGAATTTTTTAAATACCCATTTTATAGATGGTAGATATGTCAGCACAACTTAAGTAAAATGAACACATAACAGAGAGTCAACTAATAAGAACTGTAACCTTAATCCTCCAATTCCAATCTCCTGCTTTTCTGTTACTAAACCTGTTTTCTTCCAAGTCACTCTGCCTCCAAAACCTGTGATAAGCAATGTGTATGTGTGTGTGTGTATTTATCATGTTTATAATTAGAGGGAAATGACAAGAAAAAATGCTCAGAATGAGACCAGCTGGATGGAGCAGTGGCAAGTGGCACCACAAGCAAAGATCCTTCCTCTCCTGCTGAGAACAACACCCAGTGTCCAGGGCTTTCAGAGGGCCCTCCTCTGCTTGCATCCTCTCATGGTCTGAGCTAGGGCATTGCCTCTGTGCATGGCTTCACAGCAGAGCAGCAGTCTGCTCTGTGGACCAGGTCTTCTATTCAACCTCCCCCAGAACAGGCCAACTCCAGCCCCACCTCCCAGCCTTCTCTGGAAGTCAGGGAAGAGCCAAGGAGGAGCAGGGGCCCCCTTACACTCTTCTCATCTTTAATAAAGGAAAGATGACCTAAAAAATTAGGTCCAGCTGCTTGGACCTAATTAACACCTGCCCAGAGTTTTGGTTGCTGATTAAGGGCACCCCTCCCTAGCCAAGGCTCCTATAGGAAAATCTGTTGCAACTTGCTAGAGGTGGGACAATGGGGCTAAGGTCAGTGCAGGGATGGGGGTCCCTCCTATTTGAGCTCTTCTAACATCTCAGCACTAGATCAGGAACAAGCCAGGCTCTAACTAAATGGCAGCCCTGTTTTGAAAACCCTGCCCTCCTGCATCGTGCTCAGAACAAGAAGGGAGAGAGGTCCAAGTGGCTCCCCCAGTTCTCATGGTCTCCAATCCAAATTCCTTCTCCAAACCCCTCTTCCATTAGTATACTTCCCTTCTCCCCAGTCAGGAGAATCTCCGAAACAGGCACCAGGACTATCCAGCTATGAATTCAATTTCCAAGTCTGTCAGAACCTTCTCAACTTGAACTTGGCACATGGAGTCATGACCTAGCTTTCACAACCCATCCCCATCTCCATTTCCTCTCCAAATTTACACCTTTTGGAATCTCACAAGAATTCATCTGAATCATTTGAAGAAGGAATAGACAGACAAATGAACAAGGTCATTGCAGAACACAACAAGCTCTAGGAAGAAAACAAAGAGGGTGATGTGTAAAGATTGCCCACAGGGGTAGGACAGTGCCACCTAAGTGGCCAGAGGCCAAGAAAGGCCACTTCTTGGAGTGGTCCCATGCACAGTCTACAGCTGGCACACATACCACCTTTCCACACTCATCCACTCCCTCCACCCCACTCCAGCACTCCCTACCCATCATTTCTGCCCCTCCATAGCCCTTGTAACTCTTTGATATGTTTTATTTATTATTTTGCCTGTTGCTAGTCTACCCAACTGTAATGTAAGCTCCATGAAAGTAGGGTTTTGTAGGTTTTACTCACCACTGTATAACCAGTGCCTGGACTAGGGTTTGGCACATAGCAAGAGCTTGATAAACATGTGTTGAATAAAGTGGCCTCCATTTATCCTGGCAAGATGACCATGAGCCAATGACTAAGATGAAGCTGACTTTCCAAACCCCTGGCCCTTATCAGAGAAGGCATGGGCAGAGTCGCCTCTGATCTTCCAGAGCCAAGAAGAGGACTAAGTTCCCCCACCACAGGCCATGCTGAAGGGGCAGTGACTCCTATCTGGAGAGATGTCCAGAACATTTTACCCACTGCCATTGAGCTTTAGATACCTAGGCACACACACACACACACACACACACACACACACACTCATACTCACACACATCATACAGGAAGCCCTACCATGTTGGGTCTCCTTCATAGCCCTGAGGCAAGCTCTATCATTGAACTCTCCAGCCCTCTGCCTAGCTAGGTAGCATCAGTGTACAGACTTTATTATTTAAAGGGTCTCTGAAGAACCATTCTGACGCTCAAAATACTCATCCTATACAACAGAAATAGGACATAGGTTCCTGCCTTATGCCAAGAAGACACAACCTGAGGAAATGACTACTCAAGACTCTTAGGGCTGGTGTTCTTTGGGATGCATCCTCTGAAACTAGGAAGAATAGGGCTCAAGGCTGTTCTGCCTCTTCAGCATGTACAGTTGGATGTTAGAGAGTGATCCTAAGGAGTACATCATTTCTGTAAATGTGTAATCAGGTCACACAGCCACAAGACAACAACAAACCCTCTGAATTCAATGTGGCTACCAAGCACTTAGGACCACTCTCCTATGGCATTGTTCTTAAAACTACATGATAGCTGTGCATGGGTGACCTCAGGAAAAAGGCAGGTACAGTTCTAGGCTAACTACAATTAGGGTCCTAAACTCCCACCCACAGCACATCATTTGTTGTCACATGTTTGCCCTAAGCTTGAATGGATGCTTCACTAAGTCTGAGTCCTTCATTAAAAGGTAAGGCAACACCTTACCCCCACCCAAATAAATGTCAAAAGCCAGTTGGCAAGATTTAAGGGAAAAAGTGCAAGCTTTGAAGTAAATCAGATCTGGGCTTAATCATGGCATTCCCACCTGTGGACTTCATTCAGCAAATATTTATTGAAGCCATTCCATGTGCCAGACACTGTACCAGTCCCTGAAAAGAAAGAAGAAAACAGAACAAACATGGATGTTAGACAAATTACTTAAATGTGTGGGCTTCTGCTTTCTCATCAAAAATGGGGTAATGGCTACTCCTTAGAGATGTTGAGAGGATTTTAGGAGATAATATGTGTAATTGTGGAGCTATTTATATTATCATCATGGTTATTAATAAAGCAACATGGCATCCATATGCATGAAAAGCCATATAATTATTTAAACTCTTGAACTAATATTTATCCTAAGAAATTTTTCCTAAGGAAAAGCCCAAATATGAAGATATATAAAGGAGAGAGATGGGAAGGAAATAAAGCACCTATTAAGTGTATACATTTTGCCAGGCACCAGGTGAAGTACCTAACATTTGTTAATTCGTGAAAATGAGCAAAGGAAAAAAATACAAGAAACCTAAATATTCAACAGTAGCATAGAGAATGGAATATTTTACAGTCATTTAAAGTAATTATAAAGTCTATGTGGCAACATAGAAAAATGCTCATGACATCATGTGAGGTGGAGAAAGTAGGGTACAGAGGGTAGTCATGAGCATGATGATTGCAGCTACGTATGTTTCCTGTGCAGAAGCACAGCCACACAAAACAACAAGGCCTGCTCTACAATGATGGGTTTATTAAGGTGATTCTTTTTTCTCCATTTGCCAAACTGTTTGCAGTGTTATTGTGTTACCTTATTTTTATAGGTGTACTTTTCTTAAGGTGTTCTATTTGCAGGTTATTTCACTCAGTCTTATTTGTCCTCCCTGTCAGTTGTGAGAGGGGAAGATGAAGATATCTTCAGGCTTAAAAGTCTTGGAAGGCAGTAAATCTTTGAAGATGCTTCGGCTGCATTCAATTTGTTGCTATTTCCTGAAAAATAAATTGGAAGAGTTATCCCTTTATATTTAGCTCTTCAAATATTCACAGCAAGCCTTCAGAAACTAAGGTACTACTGTGGCAGCATCTGCCAGCACTGCCACCAACAACTAGAGGACTTTATGTCCCTAGGGGGGCCATAAGCACGGGTTCGCTTCCCACCCATCAATCCAATAATCCATCCACCTGTTCTATTATCTACATGTCTACCCATTTGATGATTTACTATCTGTTTATCTATATATCCCACCCTTCTGCTTATCCATTCATCCATCCACTCTTCCTTGGTAGTGCCTCATCACAAAACTCCCTTACAGGAAATATATTTATTATTATATTATATATATATATATTTATTATTATTATTATTATTATTATTATTATTATTATTATTATTATATCAATGTTCTGATTCTTCAATTGGCCATTAGTAGAAAAGTCAAGGTGCAGGTTCCCAAATGGGGTAAATGATGCAACAGGACAGGACCAAGGAGACGTGTTTTCATCTTCTCCCAGTCCCGGGTGGGCTGTTTGACAGCCGGTTCAGCAACTGGTCAGGCTCCCAAGGCCCATCCTAGGAACAAAGAGCTATAAGTAATCAGGTCACATTTGTCACCAGCATCCTCCCTATCCCAGTAGCACCCAGCTGGCTGGCTTGAGCAGGATCTTCAAGGCATTCCAAGAATTTGCCACCCAAATCTGTCACTTACCAGCCCTGTAGGTGGAGTGGGAGAGGCTGTGCAGTATGCACTTGTCAAGCTGCCAACTGAAAACCTGTTTTAATCAATTAAATAATGGGCTCTTGTTACATAAGCCTCAATTGTGACCTTCTCAATAAAGCACTAATTGAGGTTGATGAGGGCAATCTACTCTGAACCTTCTCACCCTGCAGCAGACTGCTGAGGGCCCTACCTTAATCCCTAATGAGGTTAGTTGGGGAAACTGAGCCAGGGTCTGATGAGTGACTGGCAGGTGTTCACAGAATAAGCTAAAGAATTAAAGATTTATTGAGTGTGTGTTTTTTGTGAGGTCTGATGCCAGATGCTAAGACTGCAGGGATGAACCAAGAACATTTCCTGCCTAAGGAGCACATAGTCTAGTAAAGAAAACCAAACCCTAAAACAGAGACAATTGCTGTGTAAGGGGCCATGACAGCAGTAAGGACAGGGTACAGTGAGAGTCCAGAAGTGGGAGCAGTCACATCTGTCTCAACAATCCCAGAGGCTGCAGGGAAAGAGGCACTGAACCTGGGCCTGACAGCACAAGCAGACATGGCTGCTCCCTGCTAGGTCAACGCAAGGAAGAGCGTGGAGGAACAAGGGGCAGGGTCCTCTGCAGTTCTAGGGCAGATCGCTGCTCACAAGGGGTCTCTGAGGCAGCAGCCACCCTTATTAATGGTGCAGCTCAGATGTGAAAATGAAAGCCACAGAAGGTCCTTAGCCTTCATACATCAGGTCACTGTTCTTATTCTTCATTTTGTCTAGAATAGCCTCCCTTCTCTCCACCTGGCCACAAAGTCCCCCAGGCAACTATACCCCAGTCACCCTTCAAGATCCAACTGTCATGCTGCCTCTTCCATGAAGCCCTCCTGGAGTGACTCATGCCCAGGGCCATTTCCCTTAGTTCCCCCAGAGTTTTGTATCTAACTCTAGGACCACATTTATCAGGTCACTTTCCAGTTAGCTTGTGGATCCTGTCTCTAACAACCTTCATCTTTATATCCCCTGTAGCCCACACAGTGCCTGGCACACAGTTGGCACCCACCATCTGACTGAGGAGATACCGACTCCTCCCAGGATCAACTCACATTCAGGTGATCCAGAAGCATCATCCAAACCCACTTCCTGCAGGGCTGAGCTTGTGGTCATGGAAGAAAGCTACCAGTTAACCTGGGAAAAACAAGTCTATGTAGAATCTAGCCAGCTCCCCAGACAGTATGTCACAGACCAGCTACCACCACCAACACACACCATGGTTTCAAATGTTTACAGGATATGTGGAGCTCGCTGGGCATGCCAGTCAACAACCAGCCACCCCACAAATATTGACTGAGAACTCACTGTAGACAAGCCGCCAGAGCACCAGGACCCTTTGGTGGCTGAGAAGAGAAGTGGGAAGAACTTACTAGTCATCAGAAGTGAGATAAAGTTGTTAATTTTAATTAATGAAAAAGCCTGATTGCCACTGTCCTCATTATGCTTTCCTGACTTTTCCAAAGTGGGCCTGTCTTACCTTATAGCCAGATTTTTATTAAAAATAAAAATTTAAGGCAATCTGAGTGGGAATAGCAGATGTTGGGCATACAGTCACTGATTCATAGTTATTGATAGATTAGCAATAGGACCTAGTTTGCTACTCACCCATTTAGTCACTTTTGAATGGTTAAGCAAGGAGGTGTTGAGTGTGTGTGAGAAGAGGGGTTACTGAGACACAGGGAGGGTGAAGGGGGCAGGATTACTGAGGCCTTTGAGGGGTGCTGCCAGGGCAGTGACATTGTCAGTAGGACAGATCCCACGTTGCCAGTCTTCTCTCCAAGTAGTCCCTGTCTGCCCGTGTGAGCTCACTTCCCTTCCCACTCAGACCCTATGGCCTGGGCACCTAGAGATGTTCTGTCCCTTTAGTTAACCTGCCCTGCATGGGGACAAATGATTCCACCTTCTTGTTAAGAGAAAATGGGAGTGGGGATATTTTTTCAAAGGGAACTTTATTTGAGAAACTGAGAGGAAAACAAAAATAGAAGAGAGTAATTAGGAAGTGGTAGAAGTGGGAAGCTGTGCCAGGCACAGAACCCATATCCTCCAGCATTGGGAGATGCAGATTGGTGTGGCTGGCAGGTGCCACCAAGACTCTGCCTTTTTACTCTTAGCAGGGATCAGCTACCTGACCCCAGCTGCTGCCCCCACACCTCTACCGACATGGTGCAGGCAGGTGAGAAGAAAATGCTTCTGTGTTTCTCACTAGGGACTCTGAACTGAAGGCAGTCCTGCCCACCCACCCCTGACCAGCATCCCTCAGAGGCCCCTTTGTCTCCCTTCCCAGCTGGTACCTGCCAGCAGGTAAGCTTGATGAATTTTTCTCTTCCCTGGTCTCAATTCCCCTGGTGTTACCTGCTCTTAGGGCCCCATCCACTCACTGGTACATTTCTCCCATCTTGGGGCTTCTGTTCTAGCTGCTGATTAGCAGATCACATGCTCATTGGGCCTGTCATCAACTCTCCTATCAGCCACCACTTAGGTCTCCACCCAGAGGGTCCCTGACATATGGGGCCAACTTCTGTCTTGGCTCCTCTGTGGGACTTGCTGGGGCTTGTCCCCCTGGTAAACCTCTCCTCAAGCCCAGTGGCCATTCATACTCATCCTGGGCAGGGATGCGCTTCTTATCTCCAAGCCTCACTCTCTACCTTAAGGCCAACAGGGCACATTTATCATTTATTTTGCCCAGACCCTCCACACTCCATGCTTACATCTGCCCAGACTATTCCTATTGCTCCTGACATGAAATTCAGTGCCCGCCCCTACCCAGCCCCCTCTCAATGTCTGAAAACTCCTTTCAAATCCCAGTTCTGCCATTCAAAGGCCACTGATTTGGACAAACCTTTTGAACCTTCCAGGGATAAGCCCCATCTGTAAAATATGGAAAATGATAGTAACTAACTCAGAGAGTCTCATGGGAGACAGTACAGGTAACTGTGCACTGTTAGTTTTATTGGCCTCTGGCCTCAGACTAACTAGTAAATTCACTGTTCATCTTCACCATATGAAATACACTCCCTCTCTGATTCAGGATGGTGTGCCCCACACTGAAGCCTGCCTTCCCTGCAGGTTTTCCGGTTTTTCCTCTTTTTTTTTTTTTAATTTCAAGTTTTTATTTAAATTCTAGTTAGTTAACATACCTGGTAAAATTGGTTTCAGGTGTAGAATTTAGTGATTCATCACTTACACACAACACCTAGTGCTCATGACAACAAGTGCCCTCCTTGATACCCATCACCCATTTAGCCCATCTCCCCACCCACCTCCCTCCATCAACCCTCAGTTCGTTCTGTATCATTAAGAGTCTCTTATGGTTTGTTTCCTTCTCTCTGTTTTCCCTCCCCTATGTTCATCTGTTTTCTTTCTTAAATTCCACATATGAGTGAAATTATATGGTATTTGTCTTTCTCTGACTGACTTCATTTAGCATAATACACTCTAGCTCCATCCACATAGTTACAAATGGCAAGATTTTATTCTTTCTGATGGCTGAATAATATCCCACTGTATATATATATATACACTCCACATCTTCTTTATCCATTCATCAGTCAATGGACGTTTCTTCTCTTTCCATAGTTTGGCTATTGTTGATAATTCTGCTATAAACATCAGGGTGATATATTTTTGTATCCTTTGGGTAAATATTTAGTAGTGCAATTGCTGGTCTTAGGGTAGTTCAATTTTCAACTTTTTGAGGAACCTCCATACTGTTTTCCAGAGTGGCTGCACCAGCTTGCATTCTCACCAACAGTGTAAGAGGGTTTCCCTTTCTCTGCATCCTTACCAACACTGTTGTTTCTTGTGTTGTTAATTTTAGCCATTCTGACAGGTGTGAGGTGGTATCTCATTGTTTTGATTTGTATTTCCTTGATGATGTTCAGCATCTTTTTTTGTGTCTGTTAGCCATCTGTGCGTCTTCTTTGGAAAAATGTCTGTTCATGTCTTCTGTCCATTTCTTAACTGGATTATTTATTCTTTGGGTGTTGAGTTTGAGAAGTTTTTTCTAGATTTTGTATACTAATTCTTTATCAGATATGTCATTTACAAATATCTTTTCCCATTCCTTAGGTTGTCTTTTAGTTTTGTTGATTGTTGTGAGATGGACAGCAACAGGCAGAAGAATGAAACTGGACCACTTTCTTACACCATACACAAAAATAAATTCAAAATGAATAGAAGACTTAAATGTGAGACAGGAAACCATCAAAATCCTAGAGAACACAGGCAGCAGCCTCTTTGACCTTGGTCATAGCAACTTATCAGACACATCTCTGGAAGCAAGGGAAACAAAAGCAAAAATGAGCTATTGGGACTTCATCAAAACAAGAAGCTTCTGAATGGTGAAAGTTTTTCCTCTTTCTTTATCCCCAGCTCAGGGCTGGTGCCTACTAGAGGCCATCCTGCTGTGCATCCAGCTCTCAACACCAGGTGGCAGCCAGACCCTTAGCCTAGTTAGCCCAGGCCCCTGCCTGGCTCAGAACCAAGGCCTGAGGCTTCTGCCCTACACTCTGCCAGGCTTGTCCCACCCTCCTCCACTGCTGGCAGGAAAGACCCAAAGAAAGCTTCGTGTTGCTCAGTGCAGGCTGAAGCCTTGAGGACAAGAGTAGGTTGGGCTGGATTCCAAGGCAGCTCTTCTGCCAGCTGGGGCCACCTTTGAGAGCAAAGACCCAACAGGGTCTCTGCTGAAGTGTGAAGGGGCTGAGGCCTGGGTGGGGCACAGGGGTGGGGCATGGCAGCCATTCCCCTGGAAGGCTGCCTTACCCACAGGACCTGGAGTGCCCTATGCCCTCAAGGCCCAGAGGCCCCTCTGGGACCCACTGAGCTGGAGACATAGTCTTTGTTCAACCTTTCTCTCTACTGACTTCCTCCCCACCCCCACAACCAGGCCTGAGCACATCAAGCCCTTCCCATTCTAAAACAATGCTTCTTCACTGGTCTCTCCCCTCTCTCTCCTCGTTACCTTCTTAGCCAAACTTACTGCAAAAAATGCCTTCATGTTCTCTTTGACACCCACTTATTCCTCAACTCACTTCATTCTGACTTCTTCTGTTCTTCAAAATCTGTTATCTCTGGGGCCAGCCATGCCAACTCCAGGAACCCTTTCTCTCTACTTTGCTGCATGTCTTCGACACAGGCCTCAGTTGTGCCCTGTCCTTGATGCAACTCTTTCTGGTCTTCTCCATTTCTCTTTAGAATCTACTTCATACACGCCACTCAAGTCCATTACTCTCTGCTTTTTACCTAGGACTTATGTCTGGAAGATTTCCAGATCTCTACCTTAGGACCCAATGAACCCTCAGTTCCAGCACCTTATCTCTGACTGATTCAACTCATCCCACACTGAACTCATCTCTGCCCCAGGCATGCTGCTCTCCTGCTCCTCCTCCTGCTCTCTGTCCCAGTGAAGAGCATCACCAGCGACCAGCGACAAGTGATGGCCAAAGTCAGGCCACTGTAAGTCATCATTGACTCTTCCATGTCCCTCCACACTTTCTTGACAGTGCTGATCCATTGTACCTGCTTACTACCTCCCAAACCTCTCCCCCTCTCTAGTCCCCTTCCCTGTCCCAGGCCAGGTCCTCATCTTCTCTTCCCTGAAAACTGCCTCCCCCAACACTGCATTCTCCTCACCACAGTGTTTTTTCTATAAAACAAGCCATTTCTTCTGCTCAAAACCCTTCAGGACCCCAAGGGTAGCATCCAAATGCTATTGTATGGCCCCCAAGAACCTTCATGATCTGACTCTGTCTGCCTCCTCCAGCCACAAAGCTGTGTAGCCTCTGCCCCCAACTCTGTCACTACCACAGCAAAAGTGTCCTTGGACACCCCACACCTTTGCCTTCTACTACACCTCCTGCTTGCACCACCTCTTTTACCTTCTTTTTGCCCACTGAGACTGTTCAAGATTTGTCAACTCTCTAACCCCAGTTCTGGTTTGGGTACCCCTTCTCTTTGCTTCCTTCATCAGAGTACTCAGTATTATAAACATATAATCACATGTCACTAGACTCTGAACTTGAGGGCAAGAGCTGGGGGGTTTTGGCCTTTGGATTCCCAGCACAGAGAGGGGGCTAAACAAGTGTTTGTTGGATGGATGGATGGAAAAATGAAGTTACTGCCTGGGAAAAGTTCCCTGCTTATTCAGAGGTGGTCTACTGTTTAGATTCCTCATGTTAACCCCAAGCCTCTGGCACCTATTACATGAGATCTCAAAGCTCAGAACCTAAAGCACCATAGCTGGATGCTTCCTCTGGGACCAGGGAGTGGGAACAGCCTCCCTGGGTGCACTGCCAGAGAGTGTAGGCACAGGGCTCCAGCTCTGCTCTCTCAGCCCAGAGAGGTGCTCCTGCCAGACCAGGGAAATGGGAGCAGTGTAGGCAAGCATGTGATCAGAAGACAGTTGGTCCCCTGCAGAAGAAGGGAGCTCTGAGTCATGTGTCAGCCTGGGGAAATCCAGAACAAGAGCACAGAGTTCAGAGTCCCCATTGATGATTTAACTGAGATGCAAACACTTGAAAAAGTTTCAAGAGCTCCTGCTCCTGTGAATAACAACCACAAAGGGGCTACCATAGCACCAACAGTGTTGCCTCATCCTACTCTGATTGCTCTCCCACCATATTATACCTTTTAAACTCTTAGCCATCCTTTAAGACTCAGTTCAAATGCCACCGGAAGTCATCATTGACTCCTCCCTGGAGTCTGTGAAGCTGTCCAAAGCCATCCAGCCCAGTCTGAATTGACCATTATTTCCCCCACAATTTTGTTGTACATTGTTCATATTTCTTTTACAACACTGATCTCAATTTCTCTTTCAAAGGTATTCTGTATGGCTATCTTAGTCTACATCCTTGGCATGATAAGAAATTACCTGGCAGGGAGAAACTATGTTTTATATCCATGTCTGCATACCCTGTGGTTTTAACCCTATGTTCTAGGCATTTGATAAATGCCCATCAAATTGAATAATAATTTTAAAAGCATTACAAAGCACCATGCAGACAACTAGGTTCATAAGTTCAAAGTAGATGGAGAAAATAGGATGATCACATGGGTGGGACTCCTCTGGGAAGACTTCCTGAAGGAGGTGTGGCTGGAGGGGACTATGTGAGGAGGGGCTAAGAAGCATGAAGGAAGCCTGACTTGTCTTAACTGCTGGATGGGAAAGACCAGGCTTTTCTCCTTCCTTACCCACCTTTTCTCCTCATCCCATTATAGGGTAGTGGCAGTATAGGACAGGGGTTAAAATGTGGACTCTCAAGGCAGACTGCCTGGCCGTATATCCTAGCTCAGCCACTTAACAGATGTGTGACCTTGGGCTACCCACTTCGCCCATCTGATCTTGGTTTCCTCCCCAGTGGAGCAAGGAAAAATAGTACCTAACCTCACTGGATTGTGTGATGATTTAATGAGTTAATCTATGTAAAACTCTTATTAGGTGCCAACAGCTAATCTCAGTGCTCCAAGTAGATTAATTCATTTTATCCTCAGACAGCACAATGAAGTTGGTACTGTTATTATGTTACTCTACAGAGGAGGAAATAGATCCAGACAGCATGGGTGGGGAGACCATCAACATAGCCTACCACAAAATGTCACACATTCTCCAAACATAACAAACTTCGACCTGCTTACCCCAAACCACCCAACTCTTTCTCTGAAGAACCAGAACCACAATCACAGCTCAAAATAGTAAGAACTTTATTTTGTTGTAATTCATAACCATCTGCAAAACACTTTCCTATTATATCTTCACTGCACCCTGATGAAAGAGCCCTATCCACCCTGCTTTTCAGATGAGCACCTGATGTCTAAAGAGGCAAGAAGCTGCCTTTTCAAAGGAATGCATGTGTGCAAGGGGCAAGAAGCTTCCTTCTCAAAGGCAGGCACCATGGCTCCTGGTCAGATCCCCTTCTCTAGGCCAGAGCAGCCACCAGCATGGAGGCCAGGCCACAGGGCATTAGCAGCCCCATGACCTCCTCTTCCTCACACCTCCTCCCGGGACTGAAAAACTTGTCCTGCCCCACTGTGGCTGCTGAGGGCCTGGCTCATACCATCAAGAAGGTCAGAGAACTTATAGCAAAACTACTGAGGCTCCAAGGACCACAAATAATAGAAAAAAGAAAATCAGAAGACATACAAATGGCTAACAGACACATGAAAAAATGTTCATCATCATTAGCCATCAGGGAAATTCAAACCAAAACCACGTTGAGATATCACCTTACACCAGTTAGAATGGCAAAAATTGACAAGGCAAAAAAAGAACAAATGTTGGAGAGGTTGTGGAGAAAGGGGAACCCTCTTACACTGTTGA
Organism: Phoca vitulina; assembly: GCF_004348235.1. Lineage (NCBI taxonomy): Eukaryota > Metazoa > Chordata > Mammalia > Carnivora > Phocidae > Phoca > Phoca vitulina. Next base: position 234,886 of record NW_022589799.1, read on the forward strand.
TGGGAATGCAAGTTGGTACAGCCACTTTGGAAAACAGTGTGGAGGTTCCTCAAAAAATTAAAAATAGAGCTACCCTCTGACCCAGCAATTGCACTACTGGGTATCTATCCCAAAGACAGATGTAGTGAAAAGAAAGGCCACATGCAAAAGGAGGAGGAAGATGGCGGAGGAGTAGGAGACCTAAATTTCATCTGGTTCCAGGAATTCAGCTAGATAGGGATCAAACCATTCTGAACACCTACAAACTCAACAGGAGATCAAAGAAAAGAATAGCAGCAAATCTCTGAACAGAAAAGAGATGACTTTCTGGAAGGTAGGACATGAGGAGAAGTGAATCCGAGGTGATATACAGGAAGGTAGACAGTGGGGGGAGGTGGTAGGGGGCCTCCGACAGCCGCTACTGGCAAGTAATAGAGCTGCAGAGACAAAATCAGAACTTTTAGAAGTCTGCTCCTCTGAGGGACATCACTCCAGTGGCTAAGCAGGGGTGGAACACTTGCTGGGACAGTGCGGTCTCAGGACCCTCGGGGTCACAGAAAGACCAGGGGTGCCTGAGTGTAACAGAGCTCCCAGGTATCAGAGTGGGGAAGCTGGCTGCAAAGACAGAGCTGAGGAGTGGGCTCTCAGCTGGGGTTTCCATAAACCATGATCCACCGCACAGTTGGGCCACCGTACAGCTGGGGTTTCCATAAACCATGATCCACCGCACAGTTGGACCCAACAAGCGGCAGATCCTAGGAGACTCCCCTTCCTCCCCCAGGAGAAGTGGCATGGGAATGCACTGCAGGAATCTGCTGGGTTTGGAGACTCCAAACAGGGTCGTGTGCCAGAGATAGAAATGCTCGGTCACAGGCTGGGTGAGCATGGAGTGTGGCCGGAGACCGGGGAGACAGGAGTGATTGACTGCTTTTCTCTGGGCGCTCACCGAGGAGTGGGGCCCTGAGTTCTCGGCTCCTCTGGGGTGGAGATTGAAGGCCTCCATCTTCTTTCTTGTCCTCCAAAGCTGTACGGAAAGCTTGCAGGGAACAAAAGCTCCCAAGAGCAAACCCAAGCAGATTACTTAGCATGGCCCCTGGCAAGGGCAGGGCAATTCCACCTCAGGCAAAGACATTTGAGAACCATGGCAACAGGCCCCTCCCCCAGAAGATCTGTAAGAACAGCCAGCCAAGACCAAGTTTACCGATCAATGAGAACGGCAGAACTCCAGCACTAGGGGAATACAGCTCATAGAATTCATGGTTTTTTCCCCCGATTCTTTAGTCTTTCAAAGTTAATTTTTTTAATTTTCTTTTTTCTTTTTCTATTTTTTTAAAATTTTTCTTTTCCCCTTTTTCAACCAACATCTTATCAATCCCTTTTTAAAAAATCTTTTTTTATTTTTCATTTTTAGAGTCATATTCTATCCCTTCATGGTAGTCAACCTTAGTTTTGGTATATATATATAAGTTGTACTCTCTTTAAAATTTTGGGATACAGTTTCTTCTAACAGACCAAAATATACCCCAAGTCTCTAGGGTATGGCTTTGTTCTAGTCTCCTGCCTGATCACATTCTCTCCCCTTTTTTTTTTTAATTTCCCTTCTTTCTTTTTTCAACTAACTTCTTATCAATTCCTTTTATAAAATCTTTTATAATTTTCATATTTACAGTCATATTCTATCCCTTCATCATATTTACCTTAATTTTTATACATATGTAAGTTTTTCTTTTTTTTCTTTTTCTTTTTTTTTCCTTTTATTTTTTCTTTCTTTCCCTTTCTTTCCCCCCAGTTTTGGGTCTCTTCTGATTTGCTTAGTGTATATTTTTCTGGGGTCATTGTTACCCTGTTAGCATTTTCTTCTCTCATTCATCTGTTCTCCTCTGGACAAAATGACAAGACGGAAAAACTCACCTCAAAAAAAAAAAAAAGAACAAGAGGGAGTACGACTGCCAGGGACCTAATCAATATGGACATCAGTAAGATGTTGGAACTAGAGTTCAGTGTGACGATTATAGAGATTCTAGCTGGGCTTGAAAAAAACATGGAAGATACTAGAGAAACCCTTTCTGGAGAAATAAAAGAACTAAAATCTAACCAATCAAAATGAAAAGCTATTAATGAGGTGTAGTCAAAAATGGAGGCTCCAATTGCTAGGATAAATGAGGCAGAAGAGACAATTAGTGATATAAAAGACCAAACAATGGAGAATATGGAGGTGAGAAAAAGAGAGGAAAACAACTACGGATCATGAGGGGAGAATTAGAGTGATAAGTGATACCATAAAGTGAAACAATAATAGAATAAATGCGATCCCAGAAAAGGAAAAATGGAGAGAGAGGGGCAGAAGGTATATTGGAGCAAATTATAGTGAAGAACCTCCCAAACCTGGGAAGGAAACAAGTATCCACATCGAAGAGGCACAGAGAAACCCCTCAAAATCAGTATAAATAGGTCAACACCCCAACATCTAAAAGTGAAACTTGCAAATATCAAGACAAAGAGAAAATTCTGAAAGCAGCTCTGGACACAAAGTGCTTTCTCCTACCAGGGTAGAAACAGAAGACTGGCAGCAGACTCATCCACAGAGACCTGGCAGGCCAGAAAGGACCGGCATGATATATTCAGGGTGCTAAATGAGAAAAATATAAAGCCAAGAATACTATATCCAGCCAGGCTGTCATTGAAAATAGAAGGAGAGGGAAGGGGAAAAGATGGCGGAGGAGTAGGGGACCCTATTCCAACCGGTCCCCAGAATTGAGCTGGATATCTACCAGACCACTCTGAACACCCACGAAATCAGCCTGAGATGTAAGAAGATAGATCTGGATCTCTACAAACAATATCTCAGGTGGTTAGTTTTGAGGTACATAGCAGGGAGCCGTGATTCTGCAGGCAGATATCAGAGGATAAATGGCAGCAGGAGGAAGCCTGGCCATGGGGATCCTACACTGCCGGTGAGCGATAGCCTCCTGTGCTGGGGACTGTGCACAGACTCACAGACCATTAGCGGCAGGGAAAGGAATTTAGGCAGCCCCCAGGACGGAAACGTGGGGCAGGGGCCTGCCTGCGAACTGGGGGTGGCTGGCAGTTTTAGAAGCACAAAGGGCAGAGACGAGCTCCAACCTGGGGGCGAGGACTGAGAGCGCTCTAGAGGGGCGCACAACCCAGGATGCTGCAGTTTATAGCAGCACAGACAGAAACAGAGATAGTGTGGCCTGGAGGGCTCACTGAAGAACAGATTGCGATCTCTCTGCTCTGATGCAGAGGGTTGGAAACGGTCTCTTCTGCTCTGACTCTTGGAAGAGATGCGGAAAGCCACCATGGAAAGCTGCCAGAGAACAAAAGCCCCCAAAAATCAGTTTTCACTAAGCCCATCCCCCACCACAGGGGGCAGGGCAACTCTGCCCAAACAGGGTTGACTGACTATCAGCAGGGCAGGCCCCTCCCCTGAAGACAGGCTGGGAAAACAAGAGGCCAGCAACCCTAAGGTCCCTAGAAAACAGGTGCATCTTGCTTGTGTTCTGGTCAATAATTTGGACTCTATACATTCCCTCAACCACCCCTTAAAGAATGACTAGGAGGAGAAACCCTCAAAATAGAAACTCAGAGATTATGACTTATGCTGCAGATTTACAAATGGATGCAGATATAACCAAGATGTTGGAGATGGAATTCAGGCTGGCAATTGTGAAGACAATAGCTAGAATGGAAAAACAATTAATGGCAACATAGGGTCTCTAAGGGCAGAAATGAAAGCTGAATTGGCAGAACTTAAAAATGTTATAAATGAGATCCAATCTAATCTAGATAATCTAACAGCTAGGGTAAGCGAGGTAGAAGAACGAATTAGTGACCTGGAAGACCATTTAATAGATAAAAAGGGAAAAGAGGAGTCCAGGAAAAAACAACTCAGAATCCATGAAAATACAATCAGAGAAATAAGTGACCCATGAAACGTTCCAATGTCAGAATTATTGAGATGCCTGAGGGGGTGGAGAGAGAGAGAGAGAGAGAGAGGACTAGAAGATATATATGAGCAAATCGTAGCTGAGAACTTCCCTAATCTGGGGAGTGAAACAAACATTTGTGTCCTAGAGGCAGAGAGGACCCCTCCCAAGATCAAGGAAAACAAGCCAACACCCCCGCATATAATAGTAAAACTCGCAAATCTTAGAACCAAGGAAATCATCTTAAGGGCAGTTAGGGGGAAGAGATTCCTTACGTACAGAGGGAGGAACATCAGAATAATGTCATACCTATCCACAGAGACCTGGCGAGCCAGAAAGGCCTGGCAAGACATATTCAGGGTACTAAACGAGAAGAACATGCAGCCAAGAATACTTTTTCCGGCAAGGCTGTCATTTAGAATGGATGGAGAGATGCAGAGCTTCCAAGACTGGCAGAAGCTGAAAGAATATGCGACCACTAAGCCGGCCCTGCAAGAAATATCAAGGGGGGTTCTATAAAAGGAGAAAGACCCCAAGAGTGATATAGAAAAGAAATTTACAGGGACAGTTTATAAAAACAACGTCTTCACAGGCAACATGATGACAATAAATTCAAATCTTTCAATGATCACTCTCAATGTGAATGGCCTAAATGCTTCCATGAAACGACACAGGGTTGTAGATTGGATAAAAAGACAGGACCCATCCATATGCTGCCTACAAGAGACTCATTTTGAACCTAAAGGTACAACTAGACTGAAAGTGAAGGGATGGAGAGCCATCTTCCATGCCAACAGACCTCAAAAGAAACCTGGGGTAACAATTCTGATATAAGACAAATTATATTTTAAGCTACAGGCTGTAGTTAGAGACACAGAAGGACACTATATCATTATTAAAGGGTCTATCCAACAAGAAGATCTAACAATTGTAAATATCTATGCCCCCTACAAGGGAGCAGCCATCTACATAAGCCAACTGTTAACCAAAATAAAGACTCATATTGATAACAATACAGTAATTGTAGGAGACCTCAATACCACACTCTCAGCAATAGACAGATCATCTAGACAGAAAATAAACAAAGAAACAAGCACTTTGAATGACACACTGGACCAGATGGACCTCATAGATATTTACAGAACACTCCACCCTAAAACAACAGAATACTCATTCTTCTCAAGCGCACATGGAACTTTCTCCAGAATAGACCACATACTGGGTCACAAATCTGGTCTCAACCGATATCAAAAGATTGAGATTATTCCCTGCATATTCTCAGACCATAATGCTTTAAAACTGGAACTCAATCACAAGAAAAAAATTGGTAGAAATTCAAACACTTGGAAGCTAAAGACCACTCTGCTCAAGAATGTTTGGGTCAACCAGGAAATCAAAGAAGAACTTAAACAATTCATGGAAACCAGTGAGAATGAAAACACATTGGTCAAAAACCTATGGGAGGGGCGCCTGGGTGGCTCAGTCGTTAAGCGTCTGCCTTCGGCTCAGGTCATGATCACAAGGTCCTGGGATTGAGCCCTGCATCGGGCTCCCTGCTCAGCCAGGGCCTGCTTCTCCCTCTCCCACTCCCCCTGCTTGTGTTCCCTCTCTCGCTCTCTCTCTCTCTCTCTCTGTGTCAAATAAATAAATAAGAATTAAAAAAAAAAAAAAACCTATGGGATACTGCAAAGGCAGTCCTAAGGGGGAAATACATAGCTGCCCAAGCCTCACTCAAAAAAATAGAAAAATCCCAAATTCGCCAACTAACTCTACACCTTAAAGAACTAGAGAAAAATCAACAAAGGATGCCTAAGCCACGCATTAGAAGAGAAATAATTAAGATTAGAGCAGAGATCAATGAATTAGAAACCAGAAACACAGTAGATCAGATCAACAAAACTAGAAGCTGGTTCTTTGAAAGAATTAATAAGATCGATAAAACACTGGCCAGACTTATCCAAAAGAAAAGAGAAAGGACCCAAATTAATAAAATTATGAATGAAAAGGGAGAGATCATGACTAACACCGAGGAAGTGGAAACAATTATTAGAAATTATTATCAACAACTATATGCCAATAAATTGAGCAATCTGGATGAAATGGAGGCCTTCCTAGAAACATATAAGCTGCCAAGACTGAAACAGGAAGAAATTGACAACCTGAATAGGCCAATAACCAGTAAAGAGATTGAAGCAGTGATCAAAACCCTCCCAAAAAACAAGAGTCAAGGGCCCAATGGATTCCCTGGGGCATTCTACCAAACATTCAAGGAAGAAATAATACCTATTCTGCTGAAGCTGTTTCAAAAAATAGACACAGAAGGAAAGCTTCCAGACTCATTCTATAAGGCCAGGATTACCTTGATCCCCAACCAGGCAAAGACCCCATCAAAAAGGAGAATTTCAGACCGATATCCCTGATGAATATGGATTCCAAAATCCTCAACGAAATCCTAGCTAGGATCCAACAATACATTAAAAGGATCATCCACCACGACCAAGTGGGATTTATCCCCGGGATGCAAGGGTGGTTCAACATTCACAAATCAATCAATGTGATAGAACACATTAATAAGAGGACAGAGAAGAACGATATGGTCCTCTCAATTAATGCAGAAAAAGCTTTTGACAAAATACATCATCCTTTCCTGATTAAAACTCTTCAAAGTATAGGGATAGAGGAAACATCCCTCAAGTTCATAAAATCCATCTATGAAAAACCCACAGTGAATATCATCTTCAATGGGGAAGAGCTGAGAGACTTTCCCTTAAGATCAGGAACATGTCAAGGATGCCCACTCTTGCCACTATTGTTCAACATAGTACTAGAAGTCCTAGCAACAGCAATCGGACAACAAAAAGAAATAAAAGGTATTCAAATTGGCAAAGAGAAAGTCAAACTCTCTCTTTTTATAGATGACATGATACTTTATGTGGAATACACAAAAAACTCCACACCCAAATTACTAGAACTCATACAGCAATCCAGTAATGTGGCAGAATACAAAATCAATGCACAGAAATCATTTGCTTTTTATACACTAACAACGCAACACTCATGAAAGAACTGAAGAAACTGAAGAAAACACAAAAAGAGGAAAAATATTCCATGCTCATGGATCAGAAGAATAAACATTGTTAAAATGTCTCTGCTACCCAGAGCAATCTACACCTTCAATGCCATCCCGATCAAAATTCCAATGACATTTTTCAAAGTACTGGAACAAACAATCCTAAAATTTGTATGGAATCGGAAAAGACCCCAAATCGCCAAGGAAATGTTGAAAAAGAAAAACAAGTTGGGGGCATCACATTGCCCAATTTCAAGCTATATTACAAAGCAGTGATCAGCAAGACAGCATGGTACTGGCACAAAAACAAACATATATACCAGTGGAACAGAATAGAGAGCCCAGATATGGACCCTCAACTCTATGGTCAAATAATCTTTGGAAAAGCAGGAAAAAAATACATAATGGAAAAAAGACAGTCTCTTCAATAAATGGTGCTGGGAAAATCGGACAACCACATGCAGAAGAGGGAAACCTGACGATGCACAAAGATAAACTCAAAATGGATGAAAGACCTCCATGTGAGACAGGAATCATCAAAATCCTAGAGGAGAACATAGGCAATAACTTCTTTGACATCAGCCATAGCAACTTCTTTCAAGATACATCTCCAAGGGCTAGTGAAACAAAAGCAAAAATGAACATTTGGGACTACATCAAGATAAAAAGCTTCTGCACAGCAAAGGAAACAGTCAACAAAACAAAGAGGCAACCCACAGAATGGGAGAAGATATTTGCAAATGACACTACAGAGAAAGGGCTGGTACCCAAGATCTATAAAGGACTTCTCAAACTCAACACCCAAAAAACAAATAATCAAGTCAAAAAATGGGCAGAAGACATAATCAGACAGTTCTCTGATGAAGACATACAAATGGCTAACAGACACATGAAAAAGTGTTCATCATCAATAGCCACCAGAGAAATTCAAATCAAAACCACATTGAGATAACACCTTACACCAGTTAGAATGGCAAAAATGGACAGGGAAATAAACAACAAATGTTAGAGAGGTTGTGGAGAAAGGGGAACCCTCCTATACTGTTGGTGGGAATGGAAGTTGGGACAGCCACTTTGGAAAACAGTGTGGAGGTGCCTCAGAAAATTAAAAATAGAGCTACCATCTGACCCAGCAATTGCACTCCTGGGTATTTACCCTAAAGACACAGATGTAGTGAAAAGAAGGGCCATATGCACCCCAATGTTCATAGCAGCAATGTCTGCAATAGCCAAACAGTGGAAAGAGTTGAGATGTCCTTCAACAGATGAATGGATAAAGAAGATGTGGTCCATATATACAATGGAATATTACTCAGCCATCAGAAAGGATGAATACCCAACTTTTACACCAACATGGATGGGACTGGAGGAGATAATGCTAAGTGAAATAAGTCAAGCAGAGAAAGTCAATTATCGTATGGTATCACTTATTTGTGGAATATAAGGAAGAGTATGGAGGACTTTAGGAGAAGGAAAGGAAAAACGAAGGGGGGGAAATCGGAAGGAAAGATGAACCATGAGAGACTGTGGACTGTGAGAAACAAACTGAGGGTTTTGGAGGGCAGGTGGGTGGTGTGATGGTTTAGCCCAGTGATGGATATTAAGGAGGGCACATACTGCATGGAGCACTGGGTGTTATATGAAAACAATGAATTGTGGATCACCACTTCAAAAACTAATGATGTGGTGTATAGTGACTAACATAAAATAATAAAAAAAAATTTACAAAAATAAATAAATAATTAAAAAAAAGAAAATAGAAGGAGAGATAAAAAGCTTCCAGGACAAACAAAAACTAAAAGAATTTGCAAACACGAAACCAGCCTTAGAAGAAATATTGAAAGGGGGCCTCTAAGCAAAGAGAGAGCCTAAAAGTAACATAAACCAGAAAGGAACACAGACAATATACAGTAACAGTCACTTTACAGGCAATACAATGGCACTAAATTCATATCTTTCAATAGTTACCCTGAATGTAAATGGGCTAAATGCCCCAATCAAAAGACACAAGATATCAGATTGGATAAAAAAAAACAAGACCCATCAATATGTTGTCTGCAAGAGACTCATTTTAGAACCAAAGACACCTCAAGATTGAAAGTGAGGGGGTGGAAAACAATTTACCATGCTAATAGACACCAAAAGAAAGCTGGGGTGGCAATCCTTATATCAGACAAATTAGATTTTAAACCAAAGACTGTAATAAGAGATGGGGAAGGACACTATATCCTTTTTAAAGGGTCTATGCAACAAGAAGATCTAACAATAGTAAATATCTATGCCCCTAACATGGGAGCAGCCAATTATATAAGCCAATTAATAACAAAAGCAAAGAAACACATTGACAATACAATAACAGTAGGGGACTTTAACACCTCCCTCACTGAAATGGACAGGTCATCTAAGCATAAGATCAACGAGGAAATAAAGACTTTAAATGACACACTGGACCAAATGGACTTCACAGATATATTCAGAACATTCCATCCCCAAACAACAGAATACACATTCTTCTCTACTGCCCATGGAACATTCTCCAGAATAGATCTCATCCTAGGTCACAAATCAGGTCTCAACTGGTAACAAAAGATTGGGATCATTCCCTACATATTTTCAGAACACAATGCTTTGAAACTAGAACTCAATCACAAGAGGAAAATCAGAAAGAACTCAAATACATGGAGGCTAAAGAGCATCCTACTAAAGAATGAATGGGTCAACCAGGAAATTAAATAATTAAAAAAACTCATGGAAACCAATGAAAATGAAAACAGAACTGTTCAAAATCTTTGGGATGCAGCAAAGGCGGTCCTCAGAGGAAAGTATATAGCAATACAAGCCTTTCTCAAGAAACAAGAAAGTTCTCATAAACAACCTAACCTTACACCTAAAGGAACTGGAGAAAGAATGGCAAATAAAGCCTAAACCTAGCAGGAGAAGAGAAATAATAAAGATCAGAGCAGAAATCAATGAAATAGAAACCAAAAGAACAGTAGAACAGATCAACAAAACTAGAAGCTGGTTCTTTGAAAGAATTAATAAGATTGATAAACCCCTGGCCAGATTTATCAGAAAGAAAAATGACCCAAAACAACAAAATCATGAATGAAAGAGGAGAGATCACAACCAACACCAAAGTAATACAAACAGTTATAAGAACATATTATAAGCAACTATGTGCCAGCAAATTAGATAATCTGGAAGAAATGGATGCATTCCTAGAGATACATCAACTACCAAAACTGAACCAGGAAGAAATAGAAAACCTGAACAGACCCATTACCACTAAGGAAATTGAAGCAGTCATCAAAAATCTCCCAAAACACAAAAGCCCAGGGCCAGATGGCTTCCCAGGGGAATTCTACCAAACATTTAAAGAAGAATTAATACCTACTCTTCTGAAATTCTTCCAAAAAATAGAAATGGAAGGAAAACTTCCAAACTCCTTTTATGAGGCCAGCATTACCTTGATCCCAAAATCAAAGACCCCATCAAAAAGGAGAATTACAGTCCAATATCCCTGATGAATATGGATGCAAAAATTCTCACCAAAATACTAGCCAATAAGATCCAACAGTAAATTAAAAGGATTATTCACCACAACCAAGTGGGATTTATCCCTGGGCTGCAAGGTTGGTTCAACATCCGCAAATCAATCAATGTGATACAATACATTAACAAAAGAAAGAACAAGAACCATATGATCCTCTCAATAGATGCAGAAAAAGCATTTGACAAAGTACAGCATCCTTTCTTGATCAAAACTCTTCAGAGTATAGGGATAGAGGGTACAGACCTCAATATCATAAAAGCCATCTATGAAAAACCCACAGCCAATATCATTCTCAATAGGGAAAAACTGAGAGCTTTCCCCATAAGGTCAGGAATGCAGCAGGGATGTCCCCTATCACCACTGCTATTCAAGATAGTACTAGAAGTCCCAGCCACAGCAATCAGACAACAAAAAGAAATAAAAGGCATCCAAATTGGCAAAGAAGAAGTCAAAATCTCACTCTTTGCAGATGATATGATAATTTATGTGGAAAACCCAAAAGACTCCACCCCAAAACTGCTAGAACTCATACAGGAATTCAGTAAAGTGGCAGGATATAAAATCAATGCACAGAAATCAGTTGCATTCCTATACACCAACAAGACAGAAGAAAGAGAAATTAAGGAGTCAATCCCATTTACAATTGCACCCCAAACCATAAGATACCTAGGAATAAATCCAACCAAAGAGGTCCAAAGAGGCAAAGAATCTGTACTCAGAAAACTATAAAATACTCATGAAAGAAATTGAGGAAGACACAAAATGGAAGAACGTCCCATTCTCATGGATTGGAAGAACAACTATGGTGAAGATGTCAATGCTACCTAGAGTAATCTACACATTTAATGCAATCCCTATCAAAATACCATCCACTTTTTTCAAAGAAATGGAACAAATAATCCTAAAATTTGTATGGAACCAGGAGACTCCGAATAGCCAGAGGAATGTTGAAAAAGAAAAGCAAAGCTGGTGGCATCACAATTCCGGACTTCGAGCTCTATTACAAAGCTGTAATCATCAAGACAGTATGGTACTGGCATAAAAACAGACATATAGATCAGTGGAACACAATAGAGAGCCCAGAAATGGACCCTCAACTCTATGGTCAACTAATCTTCGACAAAGCAGGAAAGAATGTCCAATGGAAAAAAGACAGTCTCTTCAACAAATGGTGTTGGGAAAATTGGACAGCCACATGCAGAAGAATGAAACTGGACCATTTCCTTACACCACACACAAAAATAGACTCAAAATGGATGAAAGACCTAACTGTGAGACAGGAGTCCATCAACATCCTGAAGCAGAACACAGGCAGCAACCTCTTCGACAGCCACAGACCACTTCTTCCTAGAAACATCGCCAAAGGCAAGGGAAGCATGGGCAAAAATGAACCATTGGGACTTCATCAAGATAAAAAGCTTTTGCATAGTGAAAGAAACAGTCAACAAAACCAAAAGACAACCAACAGAATGGGAGAAGATATTTGCAAATGACATATCAGATAAAGGGCTAGTATCCAAAATCTATAAAGAACTTATCAAACTCAATACCCAAAAGGTCCAATCAAGAAATGGGCAGAAGACATGAACAGACATTTTTCCAAAGAAGACATCCAAATGGCCAACAGACACATGAAAAAGTGCTCAACATTGCTCTGCATCAGGGAAATCCAAGTCAAAACCCCAAAGAGTTATCACCTCACACCAGTCAGAATGGCTAGAATTAACAAGTCAGGAAACGACAGATTTTGGCAGGGATGCAGAGAAAGGGGAACCCTCCTACACTGTTGGTGGGAATGCAAGCTGGCACAGCCACTCTGGAAAACAGTATGGAGGTTCCTCAAAAAGTTGAAGATAGAACTACCTTATAACCCAGCAATTGCACTACTGGGTATTTACCCCAAAGATACAAATGTAGGGATCCAGAGGGGTACGTGCACCCCGATGTTTATAGCAGCAATGTCCACAATAGCCAAACTATGGAAAGAGCCAAGATGTCCATCGACAGACGAATGGATAAAGAAGATGTGGTATATACATACAATGGAATATTATGCAGCCATCAAAAGGAATGAAATCTTGCCATTTGCAACAACGTGGATGGAACTGGAGGGTATTATGCTGAGTTAAATAAGTCAATCAGAGAAAGACATCTATCATATGATATCACTGATATGAGGAATTCTTAATCTCAGGAAACGAACTGAGGGTTGCTGGAGTGGTGGGGGGTGGGAGGGCTGGGGTTGCTGGGTGATAGACATTGGGGAGGGTATGTGCTATGGTGAGCGCTGTTAATTGTGCAAGACTGATGAATCACAGACCTGTACTTCTGAAACAAATAATATATTATATGTTAAAGGAAAAAAAAAGGTAGTAGGAAGGGAAAAATGAAGGGGTGGAAATCGGAGGGGGAGAGGAACCATGAGAGACTATGGACTCTGAGAAACAAACTGAGGGTTCTAGAGGGAAGGGGTTTTGGGAGATGGGTTAGCCTGGTTATGGCTATTAAAGAGGGCACATATTGAATGGAGTACTGGGTGTTATACGCAAACAATGAATCATGGAACACTACATCAAAAACTAATGATATAATGTATGGTGATTAAGATAACATAATAAAATTAAATTTAAAAAAAAGGGCCACATGCATCCCAATGTTCATAGCAGCAATGTCCACAATAGCCAAACTGTGGAAAGAGCCGAGATGCCCTTCAACAGATGAATGGATAAAGAAGATGTGGTCCATATATACAATGGAATATTACTCAGCCATCAGAAAGGATGAATACCCAACTTTTGCATCAACATGGATGGGACTGGAGGAGATAATGCTAAGTGAAATAAGTAAAGCAGAGAAAGTCAATTATCATATGGTTTCACCCATATGTGGAACATAAGGAATAGCATGGAGGCATTAGGAGAAGGAAAGGAAAAATGAAGGAGGAGAAATCAGAGGGGGAGACGAACCATTAGAGACAATGGACTCCAGGAAACAAACTGACGGTTTTAGAGGGGAGTGGGTGGGGTGATGGGTTAGCCCAGTGATGGGTATTAAGGAGGGCACGTATTGCATGGAGCACTGGGTGTTATACGCAAACATTGAATCATGGAACACTACATCAAAAACTAATGATGTACTCTATAGTGACTAACATAACATAATAAAAAACAGAAAATCATCACTGGAAATTTTTTTTAAAGTTCAAAAGTAATTTGCAAAATAAAAGAGTTTAGTTTGGAAGACTATAGTTTTCCAACTCTAAAAAAGGAGACAAAGGAAGTGAACCAAAAATGTATATATAAGATACAAATCACCAATAAACACATGAAGAAAAAACATGTCCTCATTACAATCAGTAAAGGGAATTCAAATCACTGCACCCAAATACCAACAATTAGAGTAGGAACTTCTTTAAATCATAAAATATTGGTGACTTTTAGGGGCTAAATATTGATGGAAGTGTAAATTGTGACCACCTTTTGAGAGAATAGTTTGGTCTGTGGTTAACTTAAAGTTACTGATGTTCTTTGACTCCTCAATTTCATTTCTAGATATTTATTAAGGAAAAATTTATAAATAGGTACAAAAATATATGTTTAAGAATATTCATGTTGTATGTTTAACACAAGAAAAACAAGAGGCAATGTAAGTTACTAAGAGAGGTATGATTAAATAAGAACTGGTGTCTCATTCAGTGGAATTCCTTGCTACCACTAAATATGACACAGAAAACTTGAAGATTATTTTGTGCCTTTTAAAAAGGTGCTTGTAAAAATCAGGTAAAAATAAATAGTACTGTATTTACAATAATCCCCATACTGTAAAAATATCTGTATACAGGGGCACTATAATGAAATAGTTAAAAGCCAGATTCCAGAGCCAGAGGGCTTTTTTCTCCCTACCTGAAGACATTGTGTTTGTAGGGGAAACAGTGGAATGACAGATACAAACCTGGGAAGAGAGCTGGCACTGCAGGTGCCAGGACCCCTAGAACCCCTCATCCTCATCCTCGCCATCCACAAACTTGGTGCCTGAAATTGCCCTTCACAGGCTCTGTGGCCTTGAGCAAGTCACTTAACTTCTCTGCACTTTGTACTCCTTATCTGAATATAAAAATAATAATGGTACCCACCTCGCTGAAGCTGGGCGGACTGAATGAGTTAATAACTGGAACATAGTAAGATATGTATTAGCCATTATTGTCATTGCTTATGTATGCACATGGAAAAATGACTGGAAGGATGTATAATCTAATGATTAGTTCTGCTGGGTGGTTTCACAGTAATGTTTGTTCTTCCTTTTGATATCTTAATTTTCTAAATTTTCTTTCATGTACTTATAGTACTTTTAATAAGAAAAAGTATATTGCTTAATTAAAATTAAAGAAATCTGAGGCAAATGTCTTGGGAAGAAAGACATGGAATAAAAGTCCAGACCAAGATATAAGAGAACAATGATTTACTAAGAAATTGGGAGTAGGGGGGACCCTAAACTTAGAAAAGCCAGGACTGGGGAACAGAGGACCTAGGCTGTGATAGTTATTTTAATATGTCAACTTAGCTAGGCCATGGTGCCCAGTTGTTTGGTCAAACATCAGTCTAGATGTTACTGTGAAGGTATTTTTTAGCTGTCATTGGCATTTAAATCAGTAGATTTTGAATAAAACAAATTACTCTCCACAATGTGGGTGGGCCTCATCTAATCAGTTAATGGCCTTAAGAGAAAAGGACTGGGGTTCCCCCAAGGGAGAGGGAATTCTACCCCCAGACTGCCTTTGGATTCAAGACTACAGCATCAACTCTTGACAGAGTTTTCAGCCTGCTGATCAGCCCTGTGAATTTCAGACTTGCCAGCTCCAACAATTGTGGGGGAAATTGCCATTTCCTTAACATAAACTCTCTCAATTGGCTGTTTCTCTGGAGAACCCCAACTGATATACAGACCATGTGAAGAAACCAGTGAGAATGATTCTGACACACAACCATCTACATAGCCCCCCAGGAAGTGGTGAGCTAGCCTGTAATTATCGGTGTCCATATCCTCTTCATTATCTGTAGGAACAGTTATTATTATGCTCAAGACAACCAGTCAGAGGGATTATTAGTGCCTGGAAGTGTGTAAGAACACAGCCTTTCTCATTTGAGAAACAAAGGAAAAGCAGTCCCCTTCATCGTGGAGCAGAGTTGGTGCTTCCCTGATGGTTTACCTTGAGGACTTCACCTCACACCTTGCAGGGTTTTATGTTTAGTTTTACACACGTGGCAGCAGGATCAAAGAGAGACAAGCCGAGTGGAAGCTGCATTTTGGGAGGGGCGCCTGTGAAACATATGGCACATCCAGACAGAAACAACCCCTAGGTGAGATATAGACTGCAGGTCTGGACACCAGATCTACAAGGCAGTGGCCAAGGGGCCCCACTCAATGCTCAGGACTCCAGTAAGAAAACACACAGGGCTTCTTTTAACTCAGATCTTAGGAATAGACAGCAAAATAGCTTATTATGAATGATGGAACCCACATTATTGTATAAATGATTTGAACTTTGACAAAAATATTAATGTAAGCAAAATTACATTCGCAACAAATTACAAAACAATTTACAGAGTGCTTCCGGGGTTAAATGGATTCCCTCCTCACTAAGAATGAGTGAACCATGCAGGTGTGGTCCTCTTTGGGTTTCCCTCTTGTGCTATTCTGGTTCTGTGTCACCCGCTGAACTTCTTCATCAACATACCTCCAAAATGTCACATCCTTGTGCCACAGTTGTTATAGAAATTAAAAGAATGTTCTGGCTTTCTACTTGCAATTACCCGAAGTTCAGAATTTTCATCAACTTGTAGTTCAAACTACTTCTAAGTCCCATTTTGCTACTGAACAGTGAAATTCATGTTGCAACTTAAGGAGATTTATCTTCTACAGATGGGCACACATGCACACACACACACTCATAATTCAACTGTGTTATGTTCTAGTAGTTATTAAAGACCTCCCTCATGACCATAGGAACCTCTGGTTTTTCTGTTTAATCACATCAGTCCCTGTTGTTTAAAGGCCTTGAGCCCAATCCTGAATAGCAGGTGTTCTGTTATCATCATGTTCTTGACCCATCTTCATGACTGACATCAGACCCCATTATCTACTGACAGCCTACTTTTTTTTTACCAGTCCCCATGAAAATGTTTAAGACTCATTATTTTATTTAATCTATAAACCATCCATAGAAGAGGCATTGCATTACATAAGCTCCATTTTTAGAGAAGAGGCCAAGTTTCAGAGAAGTTAAGGGATTTGTCCTAAGTCACTGAGCTCGTAAGTGGTAGAGCTGGGATATATCCTAGCATTGGTTGGCCAGCAAAGCCCTTGTTTTCCATTTGACAACAACAACAAAACGTCATGCTTGTACAAAGACAGGCTAAGAAGAGAGAAATGCAGAAGCAAGCAGGGAGGCCCAAATTCTTGGTTGGTGACAGCAAAGGAAGAGGCTAAAACTGTCACCTGTGATCCCACATGATATCACCATGCCCACACCTCAGCAAGCTGCTTCTGAGGATTTGCCCTCCCATAGGGCCACCTTGACACATGCCGATATTCCTCAATGTGACCTTTCTCCTAAGTCCTTGTTCCCACACAACTCAGGCGGCTGTGGAAGAGGCCCCATGCTAACAAAAACACATGACTTCCTGCTCAGGGCATTTAGGTTCCCATCTTCTCCCAGCCCTCCATGGAGGCAGCTGTGTGGTGAGAGGCCCACCGAGCCAGGAACAAAAACTCATAGGTCCAGTCCTATCTCCACCCAAAACTGTGTGACTTTGTCCATGTCCCCTCTTTGAAACTCAGGTGCCTCCTATGGAATATGGGAATACGAAGAAGGAGCTTTCAGAGTGTTTGTGAGAGGTTAAGATAGTGGGTGTCGGGAGTCACCATAGCATAGTGACCAGCACACAGTCAGTGCTCAGTCCTGAGCTGGTGGATCTTGGCTCTGGTGACTGCTCCCTGGAGTCAGCTGCTGCCACTATCCAGCCTTGCAGGCCTTAGGCCTTGCCCATGACCAGTTCCCTTAGATGGTGGGTGAGGGTCTCCACACTGGTATGCTTAGAAGAAAGTAACTTCTGTCCTGGTCACTTGGCCAGAACATATTTAGAAAACAAGAGCACACACACGTGCAGGATAGGAATTCCTTATGCAGCAATGATGGGCATGTACGTGGACTCATGGGACCCTCACAATAATTGCAAAGGCCACCAGGCATTGGAAGCCTTCAATTCTGGAACCAGGGAGTGAAAGCAGGTTCCCAGCTCTCAGGTGGGAGGACCGGGCACCAGACGGTTTGCCACTGCCCCAGAGAACCCCACAGCAGCTCTCCATGCTGAGAACTGGAGTCAGGCTCACTGCAAGGCCATGTCGCTTTTGCCCCACAAAAGTTGTGTAAATTGAATATCATTTCCTTCTGTTTCATAGATTTACTTTGGATTGACCTGCAGATAAAGTTAATATAATGTTAAGTAAATGTTAGCTTTATCTACATTCGATCTGAAATATTTAATAATGTATAGACTGATACAAAGGTAAGTGAAGGAAGTCTGTGGTAAATCCTTTTGTGGAAAAATAAACATACCTTCATTAGGGAATAATCACCCACTGTGTTTTTTCTAATCTCTATTTTTGGATTGTCCAAGGTGTATGCATTATCCATTATTTATAGATTAGAGCTTTTTAAAAGGGCAGAATGAGTGATCCACATGAGCAGTAATTTTGTGTACATTCCTTTTGTCCATATTCAAAAGGACTACTCATTACTACTTCATATTACAACGATAATAATGCTCCATGCAGGTTTTAGACTTCATCAGTTTAGAAGGCACTTCTGCACAGGCTGTGTATTGTTAATTCATAATAACCAAATGGCACAAACAGAGGTTGTCACTAGGTTATAGATAAGGAAAGAGGGGCTCAGCAAGTAAGTGAAGCCAGGGAGCCAGTGAAGCAGTGGGGCCATGCTGGTCCTTTCTGCTCTCAGAGATAAGAACATGCCTGTGTGCCTTCTTGTCTTCCTAACATCACAGTGGCCTGAAGACGATGAATGTGACATTTGCCAATAGCCAGCAGCCCCTAGAATGACCTCAGGTCCACAGCACACCGCACCTCACCCTCTCTTTCCATTAGATTAGGACTGTATTTCCAGGCCCCCAAACCAACTAACTCTTAATGGCTTTCACCTTTGTATATCCACAGTGTCCCTTTGTCATTCAGTGTGCTCAGAACACCCTGTCATCACCTTTTAATCCTGGCTACCTCCCTGGGAGGGATAGGCATTTGATCAATGAAGGAGGAAATAGTTCAAAGCTGACCAACCCCAGGGGAGGCCAGCACAGACAGGTTTGTGGGGTTTGTAGGGAGACCAGCATAAATCCAGTTCATCCTGATGAGAGCTGCCTTGGAGCTTTGCCCCAGTTTCATCCTGGGATTTCCTGTAGAAACAGAAGCTAGGCTAATGCCTCTCCAGAGTTAATATTCTCATGTGTAACACCATGGTTTGGTTTTGCTGTCGCTTTAATTTTCTATAAATGGACTCATACCATGTAGATTGTGTGACTGGCTTTTTTCGTTGAAATTTATGTGAGAGTCACCCATGTTGCTATATGTAACAGTTTTTCATTTTCACTGATGTATGGAATTCTATTACATGAATATGCTTGGCATTACATTTATTTCATATTTCCTGACTAAACTTAGGGTATTATATCTTGAAATCTTTAAACATGGTTAAATGACTAGGGGGAAAAAAACCCACCTGTTAAAGAAAATATTTTCCTAAACATGATGAAATGGCATTGCACTAAACCATGGACTAGAAGGCCTACGTGAAAGCAAGTAGAACCACTTTAGGACCAGAGGGTTGAATTTAGAGGCTGCCATACAAGAAAAAAGCCCAAATCAGGCTATAAGATTATTCCAGGAAAGACCCCACTGTCCTGCATCACCCTCAGATCCAAAGGCCTCAGTTTACCACAGGCCTCTCTGTGTGCGCCTACTTCTTCACACCCTTCACTTCTGAATTAGAATCCCACGCGGATGTGTCTGGTGGCTAGGTCCACTGCTCAGATGCCAGCACCCTGTAAGCCTATCAGCAAGGCAGGGAAAGGTAGTTTTCTGGCCTCTAGGCAGGTCCAAATTTTGACCAGAGATTATGACAGGAATAAAGACATGCTGGGAACTGTCTTGCCTATTCCCATTACATTTATTTATTTTTTTTAATTTTATTATGTTATGTTAGTCACCATACAATACATCATTGGTTTTTGATGTGGTGATCCACGATCCACTGTTTTCTTATAACACCCAGTGCTCCATGCAATACGTGCCCTCCTTAATATCCATCACCGGGCTAACCCATCCCCCCTCTCCCCTCCCCTCTAAAACCCTGTTTGTTTCTCAGAGTCCATAGTCTCTCATGGTTCATCTCTCCTTCCAATTCCTCCCCCCCATTTTTCCCTTCCTTCTCCTAATGTCCTCCATGCTATTCCTTATGTTCCACAAATAAGTGAAACCATTTGATAATTGACTTTCTCTGCTTGACTTATTTCACTTAGCATAATCTCCTCCAGTCCCGTCCATGTTGATGTAAAAGTTGGGTATTCATCCTTTCTGATGGCTGAGTAATATTCCATTGTATATATGGACCACATCTTCTTTATCCATTCAACTGTTGAAGGGCATCTTGGCTCTTTCCACAGTTTGGCTATTGCGGACATTGTTGCTATGAACATTGGGGTGCATATGGCCCTTCTCTTCACTACATCTGTGTCTTTGGGGTAAATACCCAGGAGTGCAATTGCTGGGTCATGGGGTAGCTCTATTTTTAAATTTTTGAGGAACATCCACACTGTTTTCCAAAGTTGCTGTACCAAGTTGCATTCCCACCAACAGTGTAAGAGGGTTCCCCTTTCTCCACAACCTCTCCAACATTTGTTGTTTCTTTCCCTGTCCATTTTTGCCATTCTAACTGGTGTAGGGTGGTATCTCAATGTAGTTTTGATTTGGATTTCCCTGATGGCTAATGATGATGAACATTTTTTCATGTGTCTGTTAGCCATTTGTATGTCTTCTTCAGAGAAGTGTCTTTTCATGTCTTCTGCCCACTTTTTGCCTTGATTATTTGTTTTTTGGGTGTTGAGTTTAAGAAGTTCTTTATAGATCTTGGATACCATTACATTTAAATCAGCAAACCTTTAGTACCACCAGGACTGTGCAGACTTCTGAGCGCTGATGAGGCATAAAAAGGAAAAACTCCCCCACCTCCCATGATATTTCTCCCTTTTCTCAATGGGAAGGAGGTTGGAACCTTCTGGTTTGCTTGTTCTAGAAGCTCTGTCTTTGGGTTGAACACCTAGCTCTGGGAAATTCAGACTCCCTTTCAAATGACAGCTTCCAGCTTTCCTGGCTAATGGTAATGACATTATTAGTCACATGCTCACCGTCTGCATAGGACTCAGAGACACAGTGGGATCAACACCACCTGTCAGGTTGGGGATTAGGCCCATAATGTGTAATAGATACTCACTAAGACACTGCAAACTGTGTCAACAGGCAGGACTCAGGTATCTGCCTAATCCTCCCTGCCATATCCAGGGTTGAACTTGAGCATCTGGGCTTCCAGGATGCTCTAACCAGGACCCAGGTGGGGTGGGTTTGGGAGAAGAGACCACATTTGGGGCAGAGAAAGAATAAGGAGGCCCAGAACTGTCCACTCTTCTTTTTCTCTCTGATAGCTGTGTCCTCATCCTGTGCCTCATTTAGGATGTGTAGGCAGTGCATGGACAGGTGACTTCTCTCACCACACGTGATACTGCAGGCAATGCTCTCTGGCTTTCAGACCTGTTTTTGTTCTTTTCTGAGGGTGAAACCCAAGATTATGGAATTTTTCCATCTTCAGCTTTTTGGAGGAGACTCAAATGGCCACCCTCCAATCATTCTTCACTGCCAGTCCCCTGTCCCATGTCACCATTCTGTGATCAAGGGTACAGGTGAAGGTATCTGGTTTTACAGATTTACATTTTACAACACCTTGTCTTCCATTATTAAATAATTCCTTGGGGTGTTCACAGTCTGTTCTCCCAGCTAGACTGATTCCCTGGGAAGCAGAATTTTATTCTTCATTTGTAGCCCACTAAATGTAGCAAAGATAGGCTGTTAGGTGCTTGTAGAAATAAATGAAGTGAACATCAGTAACGATTTCTGAGCGAGTGTGTAAGAAGGAATCGAAGTAAAAAACTGAGTTTGTTTTGTTGAGATATTTCTGTTTATTCCAAGGCAAAGTGAACATAGGATAAGAGTTTGATTCAACTTCAGACAAGGTTCCAGGCAGACCCAAGGGATGTGACTACTAAGTAAAGCCACTCATTTGTAATAACTGTTCACAAACTTCACAAACTAACACTTTTACATCCTCAGAGACTGTCAGTCCCATCCCTCACACGCCCTCATCTCCCTCAGCCCCAAACATTCATGCCAGCCACCTCCCGAGGCTCAGTCCTGTCCCATGGAAAGACACAGGCTTGGAGGCAGGCAGACCTAAGTTCAAATTTAATTCTATCACTTTCTAGGTATGTGACCTTGTGTAGGTTACTTAACCTCTCTGTACCTCAGTTTCTTCATCAGTAAATTGGATGTAATGATACCTACCTCAGAGTTACCTCATAGATAAAGCACCTGGCTTGTTACTTCCCAAACTTACTTTCCCTTAGTTCCCAAACCTTTCTGGAGGTTCAAAGCCCCTTCAGATAAGGCTTACCACACCACTCACAGCAGGAAGGTCTAATCTGCAGGACCCCCTCTTATTCCCCAACCTCCCTCTCACACTGGCCTTCTCTGAACTGACCAGTTTACCATAGCAACCTCTGGGATGGGGTATCCCACCAGGGACTGGAGCCAGCCCCTCTCCATGCAGATGGCCCTCCTGCAGGCTGCATCTCACCCTGTGCTCTGCTCCTCTTACTGGGGCTTGTGCTGTGGCTGCAGGGATGCCCTCCCTCTGCCAGTCTTCGCAGTCAAGGCCCTGGCTGCACTTTCCCATCCTGACTGTCACTGCCTTTCCTGTGGGCTGCATGCAGACAAGTTACTGCGAAGATGCCTTTCCAGAAGCTACATGTACTTTCTGCAAAAATGTGTGTTAGGAGCCCATTTGGGACTTGGCTTCAGAGCTCAGAATGCTTACTTCTCATCACCCTCAAGGATGGTTGTTCTTCATCCACAGAGAACAAATTTGATGTTTGTAAAGTGCCACATTGTAATAGAGGGGAAACATGGCCAGAAATTGAAGGCTCTGGTGCACCCATCCCTTCTTCAGAGTGGCCACTTCTCCAAGGGTTCTTGGTGTCTTCATTTATAAAAAGGGGCTTAGTTATGAGGATCCAACAAAATGAGGTGGTAATGAAAATTAAATCAAAGCAAAGCAAATCAAGCAGTAATTGCCAGTACTGTTAACCTCTTGGGGACTTTCTCCTGGGACTGCCAGGCTACAAACTCTGTAAGAGTAGAAACTGCTGGCATCCTGTTCCACACTGTTTCCCTCAGGACTGGCCCTATGTCTGAAATGGAATAGGCTCTCCATAAATACTTGCTGATTGGTTGACCAGTTGAGTTCCCCATCTTTTCAATGAAGGGGTTGCACTTAATTATCTTAAGCCTCTTCTCCCACCAGCTGTAAAATGCTGCCTACCCACAGGATGGGGCTGGGGACAGCTATTAACTTTTTTTGTTTTAATCAAAAATGAGACCCAACCAAAAAGAAATGAGATTGAATTTCTTGCATGTCTCATAAATTTGGCATGAAAGGCAATTCCAAAACAAGAATTCCAAGAATGTTCTAAGTAATGGCAACATTGCCAGAAAAACATGTAAAGCTTCCCAAAGTGGCCACTTTGGAAAGGGTAACCCTCAATAGATGGAAATGTTTTAAAATGTTTGTATTAAAAAAAAAAAAAGGAGTCCCATGACTTTGCAGTCACATGGAGATGGAGAGTGTTCACCGGGAACCCAGACCTGTGCTGAGCACTGCTGAGTCCATTACTTCTGACATGAGGAGACAGACCCAGGGAGGGATTCAGGAAGGACACCCAGTGTAGTAAGAGGGCCTGCTCATTAAGCCAACACAGCCATGTGTCAGCAAGTAAAACAGACAAGAAGGGAAGTGGGGTTGGGCGGGGCCAAACCTTGGATGAATCAAGCCTTCCCATGGGGTGGGGATGGCATATCTAAAATACTAGCCTCCATTAAATCCCCTATAAAAGGTTCCTCTGCTGCTGACCTGGTACTCCATACATCGCCTAACAGCCACTTGTTCATCCTGCCTGTGTATTAGGTAAGTGCCCTCCTGAGGAACCTCTTTCTATTCTCAGTGTCTTGGTGATCTGAGCTCATAAAACCAGGCTGTCAGATCCAGGCCGTAGGTGTCAGCTGGGGGCAGAAAGTATCCGCTCTGACTGGGCCTCAGGCAAACTGGGTGTGTGCACATGGGAGAGGATGTTCTTCTGAAGGCATGGGGCTCTTTCCTTCTCCCCTGTGGCTAGCCTGGCAGCAGCTTCTCCTCCTGAAGCCTGTTTTAGCAGCAGCAATAGAACCACCCATGTGCCTTCCTGTACATCAAAGGTGTCTTATTCTTAAGGCTCTGGAAGCCTCTTTGCAGTGCTCAGAGTCTGTGAGGCCAGAATCAGTTTACTCCTGCCAGCCCGACAATGGGCTTGAAACTTCTCACAGAGGAAGGGGCTTACATGGCGGTTCTCCACCACCTCAGGGCCATATTTAGGCAAGATGAGTTTATAGGTTTATCCAAAAGGATCTGAAGTGTAACTAAAAAGTCATCTTATTATTTTTACTATTTATAGGCCAGAGGTTAAGGTTTGCCATGTGGTAAACAACAACAAAAAAAAACAGGATCTTTTCATTTCTCTGTTGAGATACAATATTCTGAGTTTTGTACCTTGATGTACAAAGGCAAAGTCTGTCTGAAATTTTTGGCTTCTGGGGCCTAGAAAGGACACTGCCTGAAGAGCCCACCTGGGGTCTGTAGCCTTCGGCCATGTTGTCCCACCTTCCCCAGTGCCAAGTCTTCCTCCTTCCTGCCTCCCCTCATTCTCCTGCCTCTGCACCCAGGCCTTCCTTCTCTCATGCCTTCTCCTTCCCATCTCACGGTGCCCTCTCCCAGTGTCCCAGCTTCTGCAGCCTTCTATCTCCCCCTGCATTTGAAACTTGCCATCTCCAATGCCATCTCCTGGTCTCTGAGGCTTCTGCTTTAATGCACCTCCAAGTCCCTTTGCCTCTTGCCCAACCAGCTGCACCCAAGACTCACTTTAAGCTATGCCCAGATCCCTGGCTAATGAGAAGGAAAATCTCTCCCTTCATTTTGCAGCCATTCCTCACAGGCTAACAGCACTGTGGGCTGGCAGGAGCCACACACCTATGGGCAGGCTGACCTCCCTTACAGGTCCCAGTGCTGAGGACAGAAGTCACGTTCAGAGGAATTTAGGACTTGGAGCATTGCCAATAGCTGGTAGCCCAGCCTCTTCCTGAACACCTACCCAAAAGGCAGCAAGAAAGGGTGGAGTCAGGCCCCTGGTGTTCCTGCTTGGCCCCACCTGAGGCAGGGGTTGACTTACATATGTATTTATTGCCTGTCAGTGTTCCCAGCAGGACCCTAACATCATATGACAGACAACGATTGACTGGATAGACTGTCCACAGGGAACAGTCTAGAAGGCTCATTGCATTTGGGTTAAGGAGATACGGGTTCTTGGGTTTCTTGGTTCCCCCAAGCTGTGGGGCCTTGAGCAAATCACCTAACTTCTCTGAACCTGTTTCCTCACCTATAAAAAAGTGGAGATAATAAGGAGTACAAGAGATGATGCATATGGAAATGCTTTGTGAGCAGTAGTTTACATAGATGTATAAACATTAGGTATGTGTATAATAATATCATAATGATATTTAAAAGCTGCCACTTAGTATAAGCCAGCATCTGCCAAATACTTTACATGAATTATCCCTTTTAATCTTCACAATAATCCTATTGAGTGTACTTGATAGGATTACCTTCATTTCACAATGAGTAAACCGAGGCATGGAAAGGCAAAGCAACCTGCCCTAGCTCACCTGACAGGTAGGTGGTGAAGCTAGCATAGAAGTCCTGACTCTGGAGCCTGCCACTAACCATGGTGTGCCCCTCCTTCCCATTCATAAAATCCATTAAGTAGGAAAGGGGAGGGAAGACCCAGACAGAGACACTGGAAGCAGAGCTGAAAATGCAAGAGACCTAGAAGAAGCAGGAGGAAACACTAAAGTTGATTTTGGAGCCCCCATGGGGGCTTTGTTTCTTTCTCCAGCTTGAGTCCAAAGATGCCTCAGTTATTGCGAAACATTAATGGGATCATCGAAGCCTTCAGGCGCTACGCCAGGACCGAGGGCAGCTGCACTGTGCTCACCCAGGGGGAGCTGAAAAGGCTCCTGGAACATGAGTTTGCTGATGTCATTGTGGTATGGTGTGCCCGGCCAGGTGGGGAGGGCCAGAAAGGAGAGAGGAAACAGGTTTACCTGCAGATGCTTTGCCTCAGGAATCTGAGGAGGCAGCCATTGGATCCAGGCCCACCAGGCCTCCTGGCAGCTGTGCAGGCTGAAAGAGGGAAGGCAAAGGAAAAAGAGACAGTCACAGGAGTTGACAGGCCTGCTCCTTAGAGAAAATACTTTGACTTCAATTAATTCTAATTTGGAGACAAGGTGAAAGGACTCACAGGGGACAGCTCAGAGAGAAACAGAGCCTTTGAATATTCTAGAAATGAAAGCAATTGCTGCTTTCTGCTGCTTCTTAAATCTGATATAGTAACTACTTCTTATGTCTATCAGAAATTTGATCATCCATTAATAAGAATTCATTAGAAGCATAGCTCTGTGTCTTGCAGTTGCTCAAAAATATTAGCTGAGTGGTCACATCAGAAATGAGTTTTGGAGGGCAGGTTGGTTATTATCAGCTGGGGGGGACACTCTGGGAGCCCCTCCCCACTCCCCGAACCACTGGCAAAGCAGACCCAGGGCCTTGAGGCATTTCCCTGTTTCTCCCTGTCTGGTTTGCATCTAAAGCAACCAGGATGATGGTCTTAGAGACAGCAATGTATAGACACAACAGAACGCATACTCAGGGCAATGTGTGGTCCCACCAGACCCCACCCACCCCATCTTCGAAAAACACCTGAGCCTCAGTGACGATCTCATAGAATCCTCTTGGGGCCATGTTCCTGCTATCCTTCTCCTGGTGTTGGGCTTGCTGGAGAGAATACTGTTCAATGCCAGGTGCCAGGGGCCATGGAAAACCCAAAGAATCATTATGCGCTCAATCATTTAATTCATTCTTCATTGAATCTTGACCCAGTTCTCCTATAGCCCAGAAATTATGCCAGGCACAGAAGATACAAAACAAAAGGTGCTTTCTACCCTTGCAAGAGGGGCAGGACTGCACACTGAAAGTGATTTCATGTTAGGGCTGCTGTAGCTATGTGAGTGGTGTGGGGCCAGCACAGGTGGGCTCCGTTCAGGGGTGGGAAGCCTGAAAGCTGAGTGCACTGGCCCAACCACACTTTCTTCAGGGGAGAGATGCTGATTTGGCCTCTTCTCCACAGGAACCCCACGATCCTGCCACTGTGGATGAAGTCCTGCACCTGCTGGATGAAGATGATACAGGGACTGTGGAATTCAAGGAATTCCTGGTCCTGGTGTTTAAAGTTGCCCAAGCCTGTTTCAAGACAATGAGCGAGAGTCCTGCAGGGGCTTTTGGATCTCAAGAGTGTAGAAGCCTTCCCACTGGGGCCTCACAAGAGCTGGGGAAAGAACAGAGCAGGAGAGCTGAAGTGGGGCAGGCTAGGGAAGGACAGCATCGAGAGGGGAGCCAATGTGGACAGAGCACTCAGGCCTCCAGAGGACAATCAGGGACTGGGGCTCAGACCCATGGTCAGGATCTTGACCAGGACAGGCAGTCTGAATCTCATAGACAAGAGAGAGAGAGTCAGCAGACACAAGCTGGGGGACATGTGCAGCAGACCCAGAGAGTGGGAGAAGCCAAGAGTCACCAGACCAGACAGAGGGAGTCAGAGAGACAGTCACAGACCAGGGAACAGGACAGAACACACCAGACAAGTGACCCAGTGACTGGAACTGGAACTCAGACACAGAGAGATGCAACCCAGACTGTGGAGCAGGACAGGAGCCATCAGATAAGAAGCCCTGGCACACAGCCACAGGAGTCCACCCATGGCCAGACCAGAGGGACTGAGGTCCATGGTCAAGACAGGAGCCAGACAAGCCAGACAGTGACAGGAGAACATGTTCAGACACCAGGAGGTGCCACCCAGGCCATGGAGCAGGACAGGAGCGGTCAGATAGGAAGCCCTGGCACACAGCCACAGGAGTCCACCCATGGCCAGAGCAGAGGGACTGAGGTCCAAGGTCAAGACAGGAGCCAGACAAGCCAGATAGTGACAGGAGAACATGTTCAGACACTGGGAGGTGCCGCCCAGGCCATGGAGCAGGACAGGAGCCGTCAGATAGGAAGCCCTGGCACACAGCCACAGGAGTCCACCCATGGCCAGACCAGAGGGACTGAGGTCCAGGGTCAAGACCGGTACCAAACAAGTGAAGTGGTGACAGGAGAACACATTCAGACACAAGCAGGGTCACAAACCCAGACACACACCCAGACCATGGAGCAGGACAGAAGCCAGACTGCAAGTCACATAGGGGATAGAGATGAGGGACAGACCCAGAGGCAGTCAGGCAGTGGTCAAAGATGGACACAAGTGAGCCACTACGAGGCAGGAGAGAGAAAGCTGGGAGGACAGACCCAGGCTGGGTCAAGCACTCTGACAGGTAGACAGAACTGGAGCAGCACTCACCCAAGGTGTACTGTGACAGGTGGGCAGGGAGAGAGAGAACCCACAGTGGTTACCCAGGAGTGGGTGGATGACCACACAAGGGAGATGGTGATCCCAATGCAGAACCAGGGCAGCCTGCACACTGGCATGCCTTCAGCCCAGGGCCAGGAGGCAGCCCAGCCAGAAGGGAAGCAAGGCCTCACAGCCAGGCGGCTATATTCCTACTTCAAGAGCAACAAGCTGTGAATGTCCCAGCCCCAGACTAAAGTGCCCAATACTGGAAGAAGACAGCTTCTTCTTCAAGGTTGGCTTGTCCTGCCCTGACCAGTCCAGTTGGCATGTCTCTGGACATCAGTTCTTAATCACGTGTTTCTCTCTTAGGTCTTTCTCAATGAAAACATTTCTGCAAGGTGCTTTCTATCATAAACTCCTCTGAGCTGCTCTGCTGTACAGACACCGTCAGGAACAGGAAGACACAGAGCCAGTCAACCATTTGTGCCAAATTCACCTTAGTTTGTGGGAGGTTTCAGAGCTACTTTTATCTCTTCCATCTGTCCATTGCCCCATCTATCCTAATGCACCAATAAAACCTTCCTAAGCAACTAGGCTCCGTGTCCCTTTCAATCACTATTGACATGATGGGTTAAGGGCTGCAGGGCTGTGATAATGAACTCAACATGGCCCCTACCCTAGAAGAGCATCTGGTTGAGAAAATATTGCACAAGATTCCAAGAGTTACAAAAATGTGAAGAGAGTAGATATCATATTTTTATACTTGGCAGAGATGGATCAGAAAAGTTTTCAACCAGAAAAGGCTTTTTTGCAATGCCCTTAAAAAACAAGCAGGATTTAGGTAGGTAGGTAGGCTCTAATTCTAGAGTGTTAAGTCTCTGTTCACATGTAAGTTCACATAGGAAGGCCAACTTAAGGTTACTAATAAATGGAAGAAGGCCACTGAGGACTGTGTAGGAGAAAAGGGAAAGGCATGTGCTACCAGGAACTGAGCCAAGAACTAGAGCCCTGGCTCCTCCTCTGTGTCAGCTCTGACCTTTCATTACATCTCACCTGCTGGATATGAACAAGTTCTGGGGTAGAAATTCTTAACTCTGGTTTATTGTACTAATCACCTCAGAGGTAGTTTTTAAAATATAGATTTATCCACCTAACTTCAGAAGCACTGGGTCCACAGGTTTCGAGTAGAGCCTATGAAAACTGTAAAAACTATAAGGGGACTTCTGCTTCTGGCAGTGTGGCAGACTAGATACTCTGAAGGGTCTTCCACAACAAAATAACTAGATCCTGCATAAAGCATATTCTCTATTTCATTTTGGTATACAGGAAGTAAGGGCAATCTCCAAGGAGAAAACAAAATGTGTTAGGGTGAATAACAACCCCTAGGCAAGGGAGGAGTTATGGTGGTGGAGAAGTAGGAGGACCCTATGCTTGCCTCAATTTTGACAAAACTAGATAAATATCAAATCATTCTGAACACCTAAGAAATCTATCTGAAGATTGAGAGAACAAACTGCACAACTAGAGGGAGAGAAGAGGCCATATCATGGAAGATAGGAGGTGCAAGGATGTGATTTAGGGGAGAAAAGAGTCATGGAAACTACAGAGGGGAGGGAGCCCTGATCAGGTAGAGAGGAGAGAGAGAGAGAGAACAGGGCGCAGAGCATTGCACAAGAACAACACTTCCCCAAAATCATTGATGGAGAAAACAAGAGGGGCTGATTATTGCACGTTTTTATAAGCAATGGAGCTCAAAGTCTGATGTTTTAGAAGTCCACGCCATCACCAGAGTGGAGCCTGGTGGGTGTAGAGGCATTCCTGTGGAGAAGGAGAGTGGAGGCCAGGAGCAGGAAGCATGGTCTGAGGATCCCTGGGTCGCACTGGGAGAGACAGTTCCCCTTCTTGGAGTGCTTTTGGGAGAGATGGCATGGCCTTTCTGGGGACAAAAGAGCCAGTGAGCTCTGTTATAAGCATAGGAGCAGAGACCCCTCTTGAGGAGAGCCAGCCTGGACTCTGGCTTTTTGCTGCACTCTAAACTCTAAACTTCAAGCTCCTGCACATTCCTGTAACTGCCTTCAGGAACAAACCAGTACCAGCCCCAGCATAGTAAGACCCTCCCGCAGAGGATCAGCATGGGTCTGTGCTCCACCAGGTCTCTAAAATGTGGAGTTTTGAAGCCCAGCCAGCATGCTTGAGATAAAACACAGGAGCACTGCACTTCCAAGTGGACAGACAACCTGGACACAGACAGGGTGAAGGCAGGGTTCTGACAGAAGTCAGGGACACAAGAGGGGAGATTGTTTGCTCTTCTGTGAGGGCTTTCCTGAATAGTGGCAGGTGCAAATGCCCCACTCCAGGGACAAAAGTGTGGGCTGATGCCACTGACCCATTTCAGTGAGAAATACAGTGCTCCTGGTGGAGGCTGGAGCCACTTACACCAAGCACTGTGCCACTGTGCCCTACAGGTACAGTTCCACTAGGGCAAGGCTACCTGAGAATCAGGGCAGCAGATCCCTCCCCCAGAAGACCAACAGAAACACCACCCCCCCCACATACCAACTCTACTGACCATAGAGATCTGCAAAGCTTCAGTTCTAAGGAAATTAGGATCTAGCCTTTTTAAACAAGCAGATCAAAACACAACAAGTTAAAACTCACCACACAGTAGACAAGGTTCAAACACTCCCCACTGCAGGCAACTGCAGAGGACTGACCTGAGGGAAAGACCAGCTAAAACACAACAGCAGAGTGCAGAAAGCATATACCAGAAACAGTTCCTGAAGCACCAGGCCCTGGACAGTATAAGATCTCTTCTTCATAAAGCCATTACTCTCAGGAGCAGCAAACATAGCAGGCTTTCCTAACACACAGAAGACAGAGACCTAGATGATATGTCAAGATGGCAGAATTGATCCCCAAAAAAAGAACAAGAAGAGGTCAAGGCCAAGGATCTAATTAAAACAGATGAAATTAATATGCCTGATCCAGAATTTAAAAGAAAAATAATAAGATTATTAGCTGGGCTTCAGAAAAGCATAAAAGACACCAGGGAGTCCCTTACCACAGACATAAAAGACCTAAACACTAGTCAGGCCAAAATAAAATAAAATAAAGTAAAATAAAAAAGCTATAACTGAGATGCAAAACCAACTGGTGTAATGACCACAAGGATGAAAGAAACAGAGGAATGAATAAGTGATATAGAAATAAAATTATGGTAAATAATGAAGCTGAAAAGAAGAGGAAAATAATATTGGATCATGAATGGAGACTTAAGAAACTCAATGACTCCATAAAGTGTAATAACATTCATATCCTAAGAGTTCCAGAAGAAGAAGAGAGGGAAAAGGGGACAGAAGGTTTATTTAAGCAAATTGTAGCTGAAAACTCCCCTAATCTGGGGAAGGAAACAAACATCCAAATACAGGAAACACAGAGAACTCTCATTAAAATCAACAAAAGCAGGCCAACACCAAAACATATAGTAGTAAAATTAGTAAAACACAGAGATAAGGGAAGAATCCTAAAAGCTACAAGGGAGCAAAGGTCCTTAACCTACAGTGGAAGACAAATCAGGTTCACAGCAGAAACATGGCGGGCAGGAAAAAAAGTGGCATGATATATTAAACATGTGGAATGGGAAAAACCTGCAGCCAAGCATACTTTATCCAGTAAGGCTGTCATTCAGAATAGGAGAGATAAAGAGTTTCCAAGACCAACAAAAACTAAAGGAATTTGTGATGACTAAACCAGCCTGCAAGAAATATTAAAGGGGACTCTGAGTGAGAAAGAAAGACCAAAAGCTACAAAGACTAGAAAGGAACAGAGAAGATCTCCAGAAACACCAATTTTACAGGTAATACAATGGCACGAAATTCATATCTATTAATAATTACTCTGAATGTAAATGTACTAAATGCTCCAATCAAAAGATATAGGGAAGCAGAACAAATAAAAAAAACAAGACCCATCTATATGTTGCCTACAAAAGATTCATTTTAGACCTAAAGACACCTACAGATTGAAAATGAGGAGATGGAGGGGGGAGCAGCAAGATGGCGGAGGAGTAGGAGACCTAAATTTCATCTGGTCCCAGGAATTCAGCTAGATAGGGACCAAACCATTCTGAACACCTATGAACTCAACAGGAGATCAAAGAAAAGAATGGCAGGAACTCTGAACTGAAAAGCAACCACTTTCTGGAAGGTAGGACGTGCGGAGAAGTGAATCCGAGGTGATATTCGGGAAGATAGATGGCGGGGGAGGGGGCTTCCGACAGCCACTACTGGCAAGTGATAGAGCTGCAGAGACAAAATTGGAAATTTTAGAAGTTAATTCTGCTGAGGGACGTCGCTCCAGTGGCTAAGCAGGGGGTGGAACCCTCACTGGGACAGTGTGGTCTCAGGACCCTCTGGGTCACAGAAAGATTGGGGGTGCCTGAGTGCAGGAGAGCTCCCAGGTATCGGCGCAGGGAAGCCAGCTGCAGAGATGGAGCTGAGGAGGGGGCTCTCAGCTAGGGGTTGCCACAAACCACGATCCGCAGCACAGTCGGGCCACTGCTCCTCCAGCAGGGACCCAACAAGCAGCAGATCCTGGGAGACTCCCTTTCCTCCCTCAGGAGAAGCGGCATGGGAATGCACTGCAGGGATCTGCTGGGTTTGGAGACTACACGGGGTCGTGTGCCAGAGATAGAAACACTCAGTCACAGGTCGGGTGAGCACGGAGTGTGGCCGGAGACTGGGGAGATGGGAGTGATAGACTGCTTTTCTCTGGGGGTTCCCTGAGGAGTGGGGCCCGAGTTCTCGGCTCCTCCGGAGTGGAGATTGGGAGGCCACCATTTTCACTCTCCTCCTCCAAAGCTGTAAGGAAAGCTTGCAGGGAACAAAACCTCCCAAGAGCAAACCTGAGCAATTACTCAGCCCGGACCCGGCAAGGGCAGGGCAATTCTGCCTCCTGCAAAGACATTTGAGAACCACAGCAACAGGCTCCTCCCCTAGAAGATCAGTAAGAAGAGCCAGCCAAGACCAAGTTTGCCGATCAATGAGAACAGCAGAATTCCAGCACTAGGGGAATATAGCACATAGAATTCATGGCCTTTTCCTCCCTGATTCTTTAGTCTTTCAAAGTTAATTTTTTTAATTTTCTTTTCTTTTTCTTTTTTTTTGAAATTTTCTTTTCCGCTTTTTCAACCAATATCTTATCAATTCCTTTTGTAAAAAATCTTTTTTATTTTTCATTTTTAGAGTCATATTCTATCCCTTCATAGTAGTTAACCTTATTTTTGGTATATATGTATAAGTTGTACTCTCTTTAAAATTTTGGGATGCAGTTTCTTCTAACAGACCAAAATACCCCTAAATCTCCAGTGTATGGCTTTGTTCTAGTTTCCTGCCTGAACACATTCTCTCCCTTTTTTTTCTTTTTTTTTTTAAATCCTCTTCTTTCTTTTTTTCAAACAAATTCTTATATTATAAATTCCTTTTATAAAATCTTTTATAATTTTCAGCATTATAGCCATATTCCATCCCTTCATCGTACTTACCCTTATTTTTGTACATATATAATTTTTCTTTCTTTAAAATATTGGGAGGCAGTCTCTTCTAACAGACCAAAATATGCCCAAAATCTAGTGTGTGGCACTGATCTATTCACCAGCCTGATCATATTTGATCATATTCTTTTTTTTTTCTTTTTTGTTTCTTTCCCTTTCTTTTCACCCGGTTTCAGGTCTCTTCTGATTTCCTTAGTGTATATTTTTCTGGGGTCATTGTTACCCTGTCAGCATTTTGTTCTCTCATTCATCTATTGTCCTCTGGACAAAATAACAAGACAGAAAAAATCACCTCAAAAAAAAGAATAAGAGGCAGTACCAACTGCCAGGGACTGATCAATAGGGACATTAGTAAGATGTCAGAACTGGAGTTCAGAATGACGATTTTAAAGATACTAGCTGGGATTGAAAAAAGCATGGAAGATATTAGAGAAACACTTTCTTGAGAAATAAAAGAACTAAAATCTAACCAAGTCAAAATCAAAAGGGCTATTAATGAGGTGCAATCAAAAATGGAGGCTCTAACTGCTAGGACAAATGAGGCAGAGGAGAGAATTAGTGATATAGAAGACCAAATGATGGAAAATAAAGAAGCTGAGAAAAAGAGAGATAAACAACTACTGGATCACGAGGACAGAATTCGAGAAATAAGTGATACCATAAGACGAAACAATATTAGAATAATTGGGATCCCAGAAGAAGAAGAAAGACAGAGAGGGGCAGAAGGTATATTGGAGCAAATTATAGCAGAGAACTTCCCTAATTTGGGGAAAGAAACAGGCATCAAACTCCAGGAGGCACAGAGAACCCCTCTCAAAATCAATAAAAATAGGTCAACACCCTGACATCTAATAGTAAAACTTACGAGTCTCGGGGGGCGGAGCAAGATGGCGGAGGAGTAGGAGACCTGGATTTTGTCTCCTCTCAGGAATTCAGCTGGATAGGGATCAAACCATTCTGAACACCTACAAACTCAACAGGAGATCGAAGAAAAGAATAGCAACAACTCTCTGAACAGAAAAGCGACCACTTTCTGGAAGGTAGGACGTGTGGAGAAGTGAATCTGAGGCGATATTTGGGAGGATAGACGGCGGGGGAGGGGCCTCCATCGGCCGCTTCTGGCAAGTGATAGAGCCACGGAGCACAAAATCGGAACTTTTAGAAGTCTGCTCCGCCGAGGGACGTCACTCGGGTGGCGAAGTGGGGGGTGGAACCCTCGCGGGACAGTGTGGTCTCAGGACCCTCGGGATCACAGAAAGACCGGGGGTGCCTGAGTGCGGCAGAGCTCCCAGGTATCGGAGCAGGGAAGCCGGCTGCAGAGACGGAGCCCAGGCGCGGGCTCTCAGCTCGGGGTTGCCATAAACCGTGA
Source organism: Phoca vitulina (assembly GCF_004348235.1). Taxonomy (NCBI): domain Eukaryota; kingdom Metazoa; phylum Chordata; class Mammalia; order Carnivora; family Phocidae; genus Phoca; species Phoca vitulina. The sequence continues at coordinate 270,279 of NW_022589799.1, forward strand.
TCCACGGCACAGTCGGGCCACTGCTCCTCCAGCAGGGACCCAACAAGAGGCAGATCCAGGGAGACTCACCCTCTTCCCCCAGGAGGAGAGGTGCGGGAGCGCACCGCGGGGATCTGCTGGGTTTGGAGACTCCACCCGGGGTTGGGTGCCAGATAGAAAGGCGCGGTCACAGGCCGGGTGAGCGCGGAGTGTGGCCGGAGACCGGGGAGACGGGAGTGACTGACTGCTTTTCTCTGGGGGCTCGCTGAGGAGCGGGACCCCGAGTTCTCGGCTCCTCCGGGGCGGAGACTGGGAGGTCGCCATTTTCACTCTCCGCCTCCAAAGCTGTACGGAAAGCTTGCAGGGAACAAAAGCTCCGGAGAGCAAACCCGAGCAGATTACTTAGCCCGGACCGGCAAGGGCGGGGCAATTCTGCCTCCGGCAAAGACATTTGGGAACCACGGCAACAGGCCCCTCCCCCAGAAGATCAGCGAGAACAGCCAGCCAAGACCAGGTTTACGGATCAATGAGAACGGCAGAACTCCAGCGCTAGGGGAATACAGCACAGAATTCATTGCTTTTTTCCCCATGATTCTTTAGTCTTTCAAAGTAAATTATTTTTTTTAACTGTCTTTTTTTCTTTTTTCTTTTTTTCTTTT
>NW_022589799.1:275916-295150 GCF_004348235.1 Phoca vitulina
CAAACTCAACACCAAAAGAACAAAGAATCCAATCAAGAAATGGGCAGAAGACATGAACAGACATTTTTCCAAAGAAGACATCCAAATGGCCAACAGACACATGAAAAAGTGTTCAATATCGCTTGGCATCAGGGAAATCCAAATCAAAACCTCAATGAGATACCACCTCACACCAGTCAGAATGGCTAAAATTAACAAGTCAGGAAATGACAGATGATGGCGGGGATGCAGAGAAAGGGGAACCCTCCTACACTTTTGTTGGGAATGCAAGCTGGTGCAGCCACTCTGGAAAACAGTATGGAGGTTCCTCAAAAAGTTGAAAATAGAGCTACCATATGATCCAGCAATTGCACTATTGGGTATTTACCCCAAAGATACAAAAGTAGGGACCCGAAAGGGTACGTGCACCCCGATGTTTATAGCAGCAATCTCCACAATAGCCAAACTGTGGAAAGAGCCAAGATGTCCATCAACAGATGAATGGATAAAGAAGAAGTGGTATATATATACAATGGAATATTATGCAACCATCAAAAGGAATGAGATCTTGCCATTTGCAACGACGTGGATGGAACTGGAGGGTATTATGCTGAGCGAAATAAGTCAAAGAGAGAAAGACATGTATCATATGACCTCACTGATATGAGGAATTCTTAATCTCAGGAAACAAACTGAGGGTTGCTGGAGTGGGGGGTCGGGTGGGAGGGATGGGGTGACTGGACACTGGGGAGGGTATGTGCTCTGGTAAGCGCTGTGAATTGTGCAAGACTGTTGAATCTCAGATCTGTACCTCTGAAACAAATAATGCAATATATGTTAAGAAAGAAAAGAAGAAGAAGAATGTAGCAGGAGGGGAAGAATGAAGGGGGGGAAATCGGAGGGGTAGACGAACCATGAGAGACGATGGACTCTGAAAAACAAACTGAGGGTTCTAGAGGGGAGGGGGGTGGGAGGATGGGTTAGCCTGGTGATGGGTATTGAGGAGGGCACGTTCTGCATGGAGCCCTGGGTGTTATGCACAAACAATGAATCATGGAACACTATATCTAAAACTAATGATGTAATGTATGGGGATTAACATAACAATAAAAAAATTCAAAAAAGGGAAAATGTAAAGGGGATTAAACATGAAATAAATAAAAAATAAAAAATAAATTAAAAAAAAAAAAAACTTACGAGTCTCAGGGACAAAGAGAAAATCCTGAAAGCAGCTCGGGACAAGAGATCTGTAACCTACAATGGTAGAAACATTAGATTGGCAACAGACCCATCCACAGAGACCTGGCAGGCTGGAAAGGACTGGCATGATATATTCAGAGCACTAAATGAGAAAAATATGCAGCCAAGAATACTATATCCAGCTAGGTTGTCACTGAAAATAGAAGGAGAGATAAAAACTTCCAGGAAAAACAAAAACTAAAGGAATTTGCAAGCACAAAACCAGCCCTACAAGAAATTTTGAAAGGAGTCCTCTAAGCAAAGAGAGAGCCTAAAAGTAATATAGACCAGGAAGGAACACAGACAATATACAGTAACAGTCACCTTACACACAATACAATGGCACTAAATTCCTATCTTTCAATAGTTACCCTGAATGTAAATGGGACAAATGCCCCAATCAAAAGACACAGGGTATCAGATTGGATAAGAAAACAAGACCCATCAATATACCTGTCTGCAAGGGACTCATTTTAGACCCAAAGACACCTCCAGATTGAAAGTGAGGGGGTGGAAAACCATTTACCATGCTAATGGACACCAAAAGAAAGCTGGGGTGGCAATCCTTATATCGGACAAATGAGATTTTAAACCAAAGACTGTAATAAGAGATGAGGAAGGACACTATATCATACTTAAAGGGTCTATGCAACAAGAAGGTCTAACAATAGTAAATATCTATGCCCCTAACATGGGAGCAGCCAATTATGTAAGCCAAAAGCAAAGAAACACATTGACAACAATAAAATAATAGTAGGAAACTTTAATAGCCCCCTCACTGAAATGGACAGATCACCTAAGTAAAAGATCAACAAGGAAATAAAGACTTTAAATGAGACACTGGACCAAATGGACTTCACAGATATATTCAGAATATTCCATCCCAAAACAACAGAAAACACATTCTTCACTAGTGCCCATGGAACATTCTCCAGGATAGATCACTTCCTGGATCACAAATCAGGTCTCAACTGGTACCAAAAGATAAAGATCATTCCCTGCATATTTTCGGAGCACAATGCTTCAAACTAGAACCCAATCACAAGAGGATAATCAGAAAGAACTCAGATACATGGAGGCTAAAGAGCATCCCACTAAAGAATTAATGGGTCAACCAGGACACTAAAGAAGAATTTAAAAAATTCATGGAAACCAATGAAAATGAAAACACAACTGTTCAAAATCTTTAGGATGCAGCAAAGGCAATCCTAAGATGAAAGTATATAGCAATAAAAGCATTTCTCAAAAAACAAGAAAGGTCTCAAATACACAACCTAACCCTACACCTAAAGGAGCTGGAGAAAGAACAGCAAATAAAGCCTAAACCCAGCAGGAGAAGAGAAATAATAAAGATCAGAGCAAAAATCAATGAAATAGAAACCAAAAGAACAGTAGAACAGATCAACGAAACTAGGAGATGCTTCTTTGAAAGATTTAATAATATTGATAAACCCCTGGCCAGACTTATCAAAAAGAAAAGAGAAATGACCCAAATAAATAAAATCATGAATGAAAGAGGAGAGATCACAACCAACACCAAAGAAATACAATTATAAGAACATATTATAAGCAACTATGAGCCAGCAAATTAGATAATCTGGACAAAATGGATGCATTCCTAGAGATGTATAAACTACCAAAACTGAGCCAGGAAGAAATTGAAAACCTGAACAGACCTATAACCACTAAGGAAATTGAAGCAGTCATCAAAAATCTCCCAACAACAAGAGCCCAGGACCAGATGGCTTCCCAGGGGAATTCTACCAAACATTTCAAGAAGAATTAATACCTATTCTTCTGAAACTGTTCCAAAAAATAGAAATGGAAGGAAAACTTCCAAACTCGTTTTATGAGGCCAGCATTACCTTGATCCCAAAACCAGACAAAGACCCCATCAAAAAGGAGACTACAGACCAATATCCCTGATGAACATGGATGCAAAAATTCTCACCAAAATACTAGCCAATAGGATCCAGCAGTACATTAAAAGGATTATTCACCACGACCAAGTGGAATTTATCCCTGGGCTGCAAGGTTGGTTCAAATTCCACAATTCAATGTGATGTGATACAATACATTAATGAAAGAAAGAACAAGAACCATATGATCCTCTCAATAGATACAGAAAAAGCATTTGAAAAATACAACATCCTCTCTTGATCAAAACTCTTGAGAGTATAGGGAGAGAGGGTACATACCTCAATATCATAAAAGCCATCTTTTATCTATGAAAATCTATGAAAAACCCACAGCCAATATCATTCTCAAGGGGGAAAAACTGAGAGCTTTCCCCCTAAGGTCAGGAACACGACAGGGATGTCCACTATCACCACTGCTTTTCAACATAGTATTAGAAGTCCTAGCCACAGCAATCAGACAAAAGAAATAAAAGGCATCCAAATTGGCAAAGAAGAAGTCAAACTCTCACTCTTTGCACATGATATGATACTTTATGTGGTAAATCCAAAAGACTCCACCCCAAAACTGCTAGAACTCATACAGGAATTCAGTAAAGTGGCAGGATATAAAATCAATGCACAGAAATCAATGGCATTCCTATACACCAACCACAGGACAGAAGAAAGAGAAATTAAAGGAGTTCATCCCATTTACAATTGCACCCAAAACCAAAAGATACCTAGGAATAAATCTAACCAAAGAGGCAAAGAATCTGTACTCAGAAAACTATAAAATACTCATGAAAGAAATTGAGGAAGACACAAAGAAATGGAAAAATGTTCCATGCTCATGGATTGGAAGAACAAATATTGTGAAGATGTCAATGCTACCTAGAGCAATCTACACATTCAATGCAACGCCTATCAAAATACCATCCACTTTTTTCAAAGAAATGGAACAAATAATCCTAAAATTTGTATGGAACCAGAAAAGATCCCAAATAGCCATAGGAATGTTGAAAAAGAAAAGCAAAGCTGGCGGCATCACAATTCCGGACTTCAAGCTCTATTACAAAGCTGTCATCATCAAGACAGTATGGTACTGGCACAAAAACAGACACATAGATCAATGGAACAGAATAGAGAGCCCAGAAATGGACCCTCAACTCTATGGTCAACTCATCTTTGACAAAGCAGGAAAGAATGTCCAATGGAAAAAGACAGTCTCTTCAACAAATGGTGTTGGGAAAATTGGACAGCCACATGCAGAAGAATGAAACTGGACCATTTCCTTACACCACACACAAAAATAGACTCCAAATGGTTGAAAGACCTCAATGTGAGAGAGGAGTCCATCACAATCCTAAAGCAGAACACAGGCAGCAACCTCTTCGACTTCAACCACAGGAACTTCTTCCTAGAAACATCGCCAAAGGCAAGGGAAGCAAGGGCAAAAATGAATCATTGGGACTTCATCAAGATAAAAAGCTTTTGCACAGCAAAAGAAACAGTCAACAAAACCAAAACACAACCAACAGAATGGGAGAAGATATTTGCAAATGACATATCAGATAAAAATGGCTAGTATCCGAAATTTATAAAGAACTTATCAAACCCAACACCCAAAGAAAAAATGATCCAATCAAGAAATGGGCAGAAGACATGAACAGGCATTTTTCCAAAGAAGACAACCAAATGGTCAACAGACACATGAAAAAGTGCTCAACATTGCTCTGCATCAGGGAAATCCAAATCAAAACCTCAATGAGATACCACCTCACACCAGTCAGAATGGCTAAAATTAACAAGTCAGGAAACTCCAGATGTTGGTGGGGATGCAGAGAAAGGGGAACCCTCCTGCACTGTTGGTGGGAATGCAAGCTGGTGCAGCCACTCTGGAAAACAGTATGGAGGTTCCTCAAAAAGTTGAAGATAGAGCTACCCTACAACCCAGCAATTGCACTACTGGGTATTTACCCCAAAGATACAAATGTAGGGATCCAGAGGGGTACGTGCACCCCGATGTTTATAGCAGCAATGTCCACAATAGCCAAGCTATGGAAAGAGCCTAGATGTCCATCGATAGACGAATGGATAAAGAAGATGTGTTATATATATATATACAATGGAATATTATGCAGCCATCAAAAGGAATGAAATCTTGCCATTTGCAACGACGTGGATGGAACTGGAGGGTATCATGCTGAGCAAAATAAGTCAATCAGAGGAAGACATGTATCATATGATTTCACTGATATGAGGAATTCTTAATCTCAGGAAACAAACTGAGGGTGGCTGGGTGATAGAGGTTGGGGAGGGTCTGTGCTATGTTGAGCGCTGTGAATTGTGTAAGATGTTGAATCACAGACCTGTACCTCTGAAACAAATAATGCATTATATCTTAAAAAAAAGAAGATAGTAGGAAGGGAAAAATGAAGGGGGGAAATCGGAGGCGGAGAGGAACCATGAAAGACTATGTACTCTGAGAAACAAACTGAGGGTTCTAGAGGGGAGGGGAGTGGGGGGATGGGTTAGCCTGGTGATGGGTATTTAAGAGGGCACATGCTGAAGGGAGCACTGGGTGTTATACGCAAACAATGAATCATGGAACACTACATCAAAAACTAATGATGTAATGTATGGTGATTAACATAACATAAAAAAAAAGAAAATGAGGAGATGGAGAACTATTTATCATGCTAATGGACATAAAAAAAAAAAAGGAAAAGCTAGAATAGCCATACTTATATCAGAAAAACTAGATTTTAAGCCAGAGAGTGTAACAAGAGATGAAGAAGGGCACTATATCATAATGAAGGGGTCTATCCAACAAGAAGATCTAACAATTGTAAATATTTATACCCCCAACTTGGGAACACCCAAATATACAAATCAATTAATAAGAAACATAAAGAAACTCATTGATAATACTACAATAATAGTAGGAGGCTTTAACACCCCCTCTTACAGCAACAGGCAGATCATCCAAGTAGAATATCAACAAGGAAACAATGGCTTTGAATAACACATTGGACCAGATGGACTTAACAGATATATCCAGAACAATTCATCCTAAAGCAGCAGAATACACATTGTTTTCAGAGTGCACATGGGACATTCTCCAGAATAGATCACATACTGGGTCACAAATCAGGCCTCAACAAGTACAAAAATTGAGATCATACCATGCATATTTACTGACCACAACTTTATGAAACTTGAAGTCAACCACAAGAAGAAATGTGGAAAGACCACAAATACGTGGAAATTAAAGAACATACTACTGAAGAATGAATGGGTTAAACAGGAAATTAAAGGAGAAAAAAAATATATATATATATATATGGAAGCAAATGTAAATGAAACATGACAGTCCAAAACCTTTGGGATACAGCAAAGGTGGTCCTAAGAGGGAAGTATATTGCAATATAGGCCTGTCTCAAGAAGCAAGAAAAGTCTCAAATACACATCCTAACCTTACACCTAAAGGATCTAGAAAAGAAACAGAAAATGAAGCCTAAACTACCAAAACTGAAACAGGAAGAAATAGAAAACCTGAAGAGACCCATAACTAGCAAGGAAATTGAGTCAGTAATCAAAAATCTCTGAACAAACAAAAGTCCAAGCCCAGATGGCTACCCAGGGGAATTCTACGAACCATTTGAAGAAGAGGAAATAATTGTTCTTCTCAAACTGTTCCAAAAAAATAGAAATGGAAGGAAAATTTCCAAACTGATTCTATGATGCCGGTATCACCTTGATTCCAAAACCTTTAGACAAAGACCCCACTAAAAAGGACAATTACAGGTCAATATCCCTGATGAACATGATGCCACAATTCTCACCAAGATACTAGCCAATAGGATCCAACACTACATTAAAAGGATTATTCACCATGACCAAGTGGGATTTATTCCTGCACTGCAAGGGTGGGTCAACATTCACAAATCAATAAACGTGATACACCACGTTAATAAAAGAAAGGACAAGAACCATATGATCCTCTCAATAGATGCAGAAAAAGCATTTGACAAAATACAGCATCCTTTCTTGATAAAAATCCTCCACCATGTAGAGGTAGAAGGAACATACCTCAATATCATAAAAGCCATCTATGAAAGTCCCATAGCAAATATCATTCTCAATGGGGAAAAACAGAGCTTTTCCCCTAAGGTCAGGAACACGACAGGGATGCCCACTCTCACCACTGCTGTTCATCATAGTACTAGAAGTCCTAGCCTCAGCGATCAGACAACAAAAAGAAATAAAAGGCATTCAAATTGGCAAAGAAGTCAACTCTCACTATTCACAGATCTCATGATACTTTATGTGGAAAACCCAAAAGACCCCACCCAAAAATTGCAGGAACTCATACAGCAATTCAGCAATATGGCAGGATATAAAATCAATGCACAGAAATAAGTTGCATTTCTATACACTAACAATGAGACAGAAGAAAGAGAAATTAAGGAGTCAATCCCATAGCCAATTGCAACAAATACCATAAGATACCTAGGAATAAACCTAACCAAAGAAGTAAAGGATCTGTACTCTAAAAACTATAGAACACTTATGAAAGAAATTGAGAAAGACACAAAGAGATGGAAAAACATTCCATGCTCATGGATTGGAAGAATAAATATTGTTAAAATGTCCATGCTACCCAGAGCAATCTACACATTCAATTCAATCCCTATCAAAATACCATCGACATTTTTCACAGAGCTGAAACAAACAATCCTAAAATTTGTATGTAACCAGAAAAGACCCCAAATAGCGAGAGGAATGTTGAAAAAGAAAACCAAAGTTGGAGGCCTCACAATTCTGGACTTTAAGCTATATTACAAATCTGTAATCATGAAGAAGACAGTATGTACTGGCACAAAAACAGACACATAGATCAATGGAACAGAATAAAGAACCCAGAAATTGACCCTCAACTCTATGGTCAACTAATCTTTGACAAAGCAGGAAAGAATATCCAATGGAAAAAAAACAGTTTCTTCAACAAATGGTGTGGGGAAAATTGGATAGACACACGTAGAAAAATGAAACTTGACCATTTTCTTACACCATACACAAAGATAAACTCAGAATGGGTGAAAGACCTCAATGTGAGGCAGGAATCCTCAAAATCCTAGAGGAGAACACAGACAGCAACCTCTTTGACCTCAGCTGCTGCAACTTCTTGCTAGACATGACTTCAAATTCAAGGGAAACAAAAGCAAAAATGAACTTTTGGGACTTCATTAAGATAAAAGGCTTCTACACAGCAAAGGAAACAGTCAACAAAACTAAAAGACAACCGAGAGAATGGGAGAAGATATTTGCAAATGACATATCAGATAAAGGGCTGGTATCCAAAATCTATAAAGAACTACTCAAACTCAACACCCAAAAAACAAGTAATCCAGTCAAGAAATGGGCAGAAGACATGAACAGATATTTCTCCAAAGAAGACACACAAATGTCTAACAGACACATGAGAAAATGTTCCACATCACTTGGCATCAGAAAATACAAATCAAAACCACAATGAGATACCACCTCACAACAGTCAGAATGGCTAAAATTAACAAGTGAGGAAACAACAAATGTTGGTGAGGATGTGGAGAAAGGGGAACCCTCTTACACTGTTGGTGGGAATGCAAACTGGTGCATCCACTCTGGAAAACAGTATGGAGGTTCCTTAAGAAGGGGAGCTACCATATGACCCAGCAATTGCACTATTAGGTATTTACCCCAAAGATACAAATGTAGTGATCTGAAGGGCACCTGCACTCCAATATTTATAGCAGCAATGTCCACAATAGCCAAACTGTAGAAAGAGCTGAGATGTCCATCGACATATGAATGGATAAAGAAGATGTGGTTCATATATACAATGGAATATTAGTCATCAGAAAGGATGAATACTTACCATTTACACTGACATGGATGGAACTGGAAGGTATTATGCTGAGTGAAATAAGTCAGTCAGAGAAAGACAATTATATGGTTTCACTCATATGTGGAACATAAGAAACAGCGCAGATTATCATAGGGGAAGGGAGGGAAAACTGAATGGGAATTCATCAGAGAGGGAGAAAAAGAATGGGAGACTCTTAACTATAGGAAACAAACTGAGGGGGCGCCTGGGTGGCTCAGTCGTTAAGTGTCTGCCTTCGGCTCAGGTCATGATCCCAGGGTCCTGGGATCGAGCCCCGCATCAGGCTCCCTGCTCCGCGGGAAGCCTGCTTCTCTCTCTCCCACTCCCCCTGCTTGTGTTCCCTCTCTCGCTGTGTCTGTCAAATAAATAAATAAAATCTTTTAAAAAAAAAAAGGAAACAAACTGAGGGTTGCTGGAGGGGAAGTGGGTGGGGGCTTGGGGTAAATGGGTGATGGGCATTAAGGAGGGCACGTGATGTTATGAGCACTGGATGTTATATGCAACTGATGAATTACTGAACTCTGAAACTAATGATGTGCTATATGTTGACTAATTGAATTTAAATTAAAAAATACTAGCAAACTAAGCAAAATAAGTCAATCAGAGAAAAGACAAGTATCATATGATCTCACTGATATGAGGATTTCTTTTTTTTATTTTTATTTTTTTATTGTTATGTTAATCCCCATACATTACATCATTAGTTTTAGATGTAGTGTTCCATGATTCATTGTTTGTGCATAACACCCAGTGCTCCATGCAGAACGTGCCCTCCTCAATACCCATCACCAGGCTAACCCATCCTCCCACCCCCTCCCCTCTAGAACCCTCAGTTTGTTTTTCAGAGTCCATCACCTCTCATGGTTCGTCTACCCCTCCAATTTCCCCCCCTTCATTCTTTCCCTCCTGCTATGTTCTTCTTCTTTTTTTTTTCTTAACATATACTGCATTATTTGTTTCAGAAGTACAGATCTGAGATTCAACAGTCTTGCACAATTCACAGTGCTTACCAGAGCACATACCCTCCCCAGTGTCTGTCACCCAGTCACCCCATCCCTCCCACCCGACCCCCCACTCCAGCAACCCTCAGTTTGTTTCCTGAGATTAAGAATTCCTCATATCAGTGAGGTCATATGATACATGTCTTTCTCTCTTTGACTTATTTCGCTCAGCATAATACCCTCCAGGTCCATCCACATCGTTGCAAATGGCAAGATCTCATTCCTTTTGATGGCTGCATAATATTCCATTGTATATATATATATATATACCACATCTTCTTTATCCATTCCTCTGTCTATGGACATCTTGGCTCTTTCCACAGTTTGGCTATTGTGGACATTGCTGCTATGAACATTGGGGTGCATATGGCCCTTCTCTTCACTACATCTGTGTCTTTGGGGTAAATGCCCAGGAGTGCAATTGCTGGGTCACAGGGTAGCTCTATTTTTAATTTTTTGAGGCACCTCCACACTGTTTTCCAAAGTGGCTGTACCAACTTGCATTCCCACCAACAGTGTAAGAGGGTTCCCCTTTCTCCACAACCTCTCCAACATTTGTTGTTTCTTGCCTTGTCAATTTTTGCCATTCTGACTGGTGTAAGGTGGTATCTCTCAATGTGGTTTTGATTTGAATTTCCCTGATGGCTAATGATGATGAACATTTTTTCATGTGTCTGTTAGCCATCTGTATGTCTTCTTTGGAGAAGTGTCTGTTCATGTCTTCTGCCCATGAACCTAATTTTTAAAAAAGGTAAAAGAAAGGTTGTGAGAAGGCACAGATGCACAAAATAAGAAATAACAATGGGCAGAAGATATAAACAAATAGTTAATAGAAGACGTTCAAATGATCCTTAAATATATGAGAAGATGCTAAAGCTTGTTTATAACAATAGAAACACAAATTAAAACTGTATCAAGATATCATTTCTCAACATCAGCTGGGCAAACATCTAAAAGTTTGAGAACAGACTTTGTTGACAATGCTCTGGAGAAGAAGCACTCACTTTTTGGTGGGAATGCAAAATTATACAGCCTTAGTGGAGGGAACTTGGTAAAGTCATCATTATTGCATCTGCCTGTTTTGTTCTTGCTTTTTTTCCCAGTGTTTGAAGTAGATCCTGGCAGATAGTAGCATTCAATAATTATTTGTTGAAAAAACAGAATAACTTGATCTCCCCTTTCCATACATTAGGTCATATAATCTCTAGACAGCCCTGTGACTATGAAAAAGAAAATATAAATATAACCAAGCTCATATCAACTAAAAAAAACAGTTTTTTTAAATTGTTTAGATTTTATTATGTTATGTTAGTCACCATACAATACATCATTAGTTTTTGATATGGTGATCCAGGATCCACTGTTTTCGTATAACACCCAGTGCTCCTTGCAGTACATGCCCTCCTTAATACCCATCACCAGGCCAACCCATCCCCCCTCCCCCCTCCCCTCTAAAACTCTGTTTGTTTCTCAGAGTCCATAGTCTCTCATGGTTCATCTCTCCCTCCAATCTCCCCCCCTTCATTTTTCCTTCTCCTAATGTCCTCCATGCTATTCCTTATGTTCCACAAATAAGTGAAACCATATGATAATTGACTTTCTCTGCTTGACTTATTTCACTTAGCATAATCTCCTCCAGTCCCATCCATGTTGATGTAAAAGTTGGGTATTCATCCTTTCTGATGGCTGAGTAATATTCCATTGTATACGTGGACCACATCTTCTTTATCCATTCATCTGTTGAAGGGCATCTCGGCTCTTTCCACTGTTTGGCTATTGCGGACATTGCTGCTATGAACATTGGGGTGCATATGGCCCTTCTTTTCACTACATCTGTGTCTTTGGGGTAAATACCCAGGAGTGCAATTGCTGGGTCGTAGGGTAGCTCTATTTTTAATAAAAAGTTTTAGTGTTACCAAAGCCATGCAGTTAGAAAATGGCAGAGTTAAACTAAATCCAGACTTTTTGGATAGAAACTTAGTGATTGATCACCTCACAGAAGCAAAGGGCACAGAATGTGTGAGAATTTACCTAATGGGATTGGGAAGAAGTCACAGACAGTGGCTCTTCCAATCCCACCACTGGCCCCAATAGAACATTCTGGCCATGAAAGCAGGGAGCCCACTGACTTCTTGGAAGAGATGCCATTCTCAGGATCCATGTTCCAGGGAGCTTCCAGAAAGAGGAAGGGGTTACCCTAGAACAGTGGGGGAAATATGAGGCAGAAGTGGCTCTGAAAGAGAAGGCCAGCAATAATGAAGTCAAGCAGAGGTGAGAGCAGGCAGCCTACCCCCTGTAATTTCCTGTGCTTTGCCAGATGGGCCTGAAAGCTACAGTGAGTAGGTTTAGATATAAATAAAACAGAGTCCTTGTAAATATTAAACATTGGAATGGATCAAATTAGAAACATATTCACAGTCAACCTTAAAAAGAAAGAATGGGGTCCAAGCCAGCAGAATCTGACTGCAACTTTAAGGTATTAACTGTTCATTCAGAAGGGAGGGGGAGTTATTCAGCTAAATGTAGAAAGAGGGACTCATGGAAGACAATGAGGCTGGATGCATATAAGCAGTCTGTGTCTAGGCAAGAGGACCAAGTCCCATTGGCAAGGTCTGTGATGGCAATGGACCTCTATCAGGTGGATTAGGAAACTAATTTTTCTCTGAGTCTGTGATCACCAGCTTCTAATTATGATATTGCTGTCCACGTGGAGGAAAAGGCATTGCTCAGGGGATGAGTGACCAGTCCTTTCAACAGTTATGTTTCTTGCTATAAATTGTTTAACTGAAATCATGACTGCCAATTCTAGTCTCTGTGTTTGGCAGATGTGAGTCTGTCACTCAAGAAGGATCTACTTTCCTTCTGAGCCTGGGTGTCTGTGAGTGGGTCCTAACCCTTGTGACCACAGGGCATCTGCCAAGGTAACCTCACTGCTCCATCCCTGGCCATGCCCCTCCTTCTCTCAGGACTTACTGGCCTTACTCAAACTTTTAGTTTCTTGGAGCCAAGAGGAAAATTTTGTGGAAAATATAGAGAGGCTTGATGAGAATGGAGTGTATGTGTTCACAGTCCCTGAGATGGAGTCTATTTCTTTTGAAGAGTAGAGGAATAATCCTTCCACATGATATCAAACATATTAAAATGTACCTTCCACATGATATCAAACATATTAAAATGTATGAAATATAATTTTTGCTAAAAGTTTTTGGAAACATTTTAATAATTTTGTTTTTTAAATTATTTACAAATAAGTTATACATTTAACTATGATTTCTTTTCAATTACAGTACACATTCTTAAAAAAAACTCTATATTAAAAATTGCTTAACAAATAATTTTTTATGAATACTAGATTTCACAATGAATCTAGATTCATGAAGTTTTCTTTCTAGACCTTTCAACATTTACAGATTTCAATTTTGCACAATTTTATTTTGGAGCTGACATACATATATACCTATAGAAAGACATCTATTTATTGTTGATTCAAACATTTTATTGATGCTTGCAAAGCTCACAAGCCCCAGTCACCTTGCCTATAGTGTGTAAAATGGATGGGTTTTCAGGGATACTCACGGCTGAAGCCTTCCTCCAAAGCCCAGCCAACCTCTTCCACCAGTAGTTTGTTTTCATATAGAGGGCAGGTACACTGCACTGTTTCCCCCTGGTGGTGGTGAGGACTAATGCCTCTAAAGAAGCTTCTGCAGGAAGGCTTTGGCTCCACTGCACAGGCATGGCCCTGTGGATACCTAATTATCTCACCTGGGAAAGTACATTTCTGGAGCAGTCCTTGTGGAGAGGCAGGAAGGTAGACATCCTCCCCTCAAGGCAGGAAACAGCAATCTGTACACTTCTCCTGGGAGCCCTGAGACCAAGGCAGTTCCCTGCCCTTGTCCTGGCCACTCATAGGAACATGGAATTCATCTCCCAGGGTGGATGTAGACCACTCAGCTGTGCGGAGCATCCTCAGTGCTCCCCATTTACACATGAGCAATAAGTAATGAATGGTGGTTCCCTTCCCCACATCTCTGGGAAGTGGCAGAGTTTGGGGTGGAAGGGGACCTCCTATTTTGACATATTTCCATGTAACAGAGGGAGAAAATTAAGAAACTAAAGTAGCCAAATGGCTTTGCCTCTATTGTCTGCCTGAGTAATAAGAGGTTTGCAGATTTCTAAGGCCCAGTTCTTGTAGAGGGGTTCAGGATTAGGGGTGGGCCTGTTGAAACAGATAAGGTGAAACTCTCAAAGCAGCATCACCTCCTACCATGGCTGAAAGTGTTCCCTGAAACTTCTTACAGCACTAAGCAGATCTCCAGGGGAAGAGGCTCCCCATTCCATGGTGCTATCAGAGCACCTGAGGCCATGGCTCTGGGTGAAATGTGGAGAGGACACTGGTTCTAGTTTATCTGGGATTTTCTGGAGAAGAGCTAACATCACAAAGATAACAAAATGGGGCAAACTGGAAGAGCACTGCCTGTTGGAGAAGTGTCCTGGGGACAATACAGTAATGCATACCATGAGAAGTCTACACTCTCCTGTCTAGAAAAGAAAATAAACCAGTTATAGTAACCAGCCAGCCAGATGCTTCTCTGGACCCAGGGTTTTGCCTGCATTTTATATAATCCTATACAGAGCAGTCACAAGTTCAGTCAATGCACATTTTTAAATGCCCTAAGTAAAAAATCCTTTTTTAAATTAAGAAAATTTAGTTACAAGCCATTATATGTTCATCATGGAGAAATCATAAAAGACACAAGCAAAGACACAAGTACAAAAACACCAATAATATTCTTGCCCAGAGATAACCATTGTTATTTAATCTCTTCCAGATTTTCTATATGCAAATTACTAAATAAATATCTACAGGAAAATGTATGTGTATACTGATATGTGCAAACTTATATGCAAAGTATATCTATAAATTATACATATGTAAAATATAAATTATACATCTATATGTAAAGCATATAAATTATACTTATATAAAATTATATATGTATGTATATAAATATATACATTATACAAACATGTATGGTTGCAGAATAGCTTCCATGGACTATTTTCAGTTACTTAGAGCATCCCATATCAGTAGAGTCAGTACAGTCAAACCTCAGCTGCACACCTTACAAGAAGTGTGCCCTCGATACAAGTGTACCTATAATAGTTATCTTACCTATAAAGTGGAGAAAATACTGGTATCTCCTCATAGTTAGTAGTTGTGAGGATAGATAAATCCTTACATGTAAAAGTATATGTATACTTTAGTATACATATGTATATGTATATGGCACATGGCATGGTCAGCACTCACAAAATGTTAAGAACTAAATGAAGCATTCTTTAAGACCAGCCATTTAGAAAGCAAAGAACATTTGAAGAAGAAGATACAAATGGTCCTAATCAGCCTGACCATGGCCCAGTAGAGAAGATTCTCAAGCGCTGGACTTTCTTCCTATGAAAATAACTGTGGCTTTTAGCAGCTGCTCTGGACCATGACTCAACTATGGTCATTTCCATCTCAAAGAAAACCTAAGGATTAGGGCTGAACATCTGAGTATTACTCTCAATGTACCCATGTAACAGCAGCTCTCTCCTCTGTCTCTCAAGCCCCTGATCTATCAGGATAAAATCAGTTTCTGTCTCTCAAGATTATTAGGCTGTTACCTAAGAAGAGGGTAGGGAGTGGATCTGTGATTGGCTATTTTCCCCAAGACTCAGGCAGAGGAATGGAGAGTGTATGTGGTTGGCGAGAGCATAGTCAACCCTTAGTGCCTCAACTATGGCATCTGACTTAGAGAAGCACATTTAACAAACTAGAACAATTTGGTCCACATTGACCGGAAAAATCCAACTTTTGTTTTATGATACATTTTGTCCCATAGCATTACATATTCCTTATTTGGTTCCTATTTTTTTTCCAAGGGAAAGTCACCATCCCCAGAGAAAAATTCTTATAAACAGGCTGAAATCCACTTTATCTTTTAATCCTAATCCCAAATCTAAATAATCACAAATAATAAAAATGGAATGCTATGCTACTATATATTTATATGTTACTAAGAATTTACTGAGCACCAGTTTTGTGCTGGGCATATTATAAAATGAGCCAGACCTAAGTTTCTCTGTCAAGGAGTTAACATGAAGCTAATAGATATAATGGAAAGTGTATTAAAATAACCAAGGAATCAGCTCAGAGTGCAAAAGTCCATGCCCTCTGTTTGTGGGCTCCCTAAATGAACCTTAGCATTGGTATGATTCCAGGTGGTTCTGCCACAGCCATCACCAATCCTGAAAATGGCTATTTGAGCCTCAATCTCTGGTGCAGACAGATGTGTTTGTATTGAAACTCTACTCATCTGTGACTGCAACCTCCCTCTCACAAAACATCCGCTGTCATTTCAATGAGCATCTTTGCCACCGCCTGCCACTCACAACAAACACGTAGTTGCCCTAATAAAACAGAGGACCTTCTCTTTTCCATGATACACCAGCCAGGAACTCAGTGCTCTAATTACCATCTATTTTTTGATAAGATTGGCAGCCATACCAATGGTTGAAGTGTTTGTTTGTGTTATGACTGGGTGTTGTAAATTTAATTATACCTCCTTACCCAAATCAATGAAAGATTAAATCACACTTTAATATAACACAAGGTATTGTTTTTCCTGAAATTTAGCAGCAGTGCAGTAATCTGAGGTAAACCACAGGTTTATGTTTTTTCTACTCATGACCTGGTCTTTCTCACTTAGCTGGTTCTGGCCTCTGCCTCCCCTCTAAAGTTTTGCCATCTGAATAAGCTGCTGATTGCTCTACAATCTTACATAAGCACCTCACCTAGGTGGATGTGGGGCCTACATGTGGCTCTACTGTGATTTACAGCACCTGTTGAAATCGGTGAGCTAATCCAGCTCAGTGGCATGCCACAAGTTCTAAACCCACACACCTTCACAAGGGAATTTGACCACCCATCAAATGGAGGCATCTTTCATCCCCCTCACACAGAATGACAACCCTCACTTCTCCCCAGACCTAGGAACTGACAATAAAATTTGTCTATGCCAAGCTTTTTCAGTTTTTTAAATTGAAGGATAATTACCATACAGTGTTATATTAGATTCAGGGGTATATCATAGGGATTCAACAATTCTCTACATTACTCAGTGGTCACCACCGTTAAGTATGGTGACCATCTGTCACCATGCAATGTTATTACAATATTATTGACTCTATTTCCTGTGCTGTACTTTCATCTTCATGACTTCTTCATTTTGTAACTGGAAGTTTGTACCTCTCCATCCCCTTTATCTATTTTGCCCATCTCCCCTCCTCCCTTCCCTTCTGCAACCACCAGTTTGTTCTCTGTATTTAAGAGTCTGGTGTTTGTTTGTTTCTTTGTTCATTTTGACTTTGCAATGTTGCCCACCTTCTCTGTTCCTTCTGTATCTCAGGGCTCCAGTCTTCTTCTGAGAGCATTGTGGTGCAGTAAAAAGATGCCAATGCCAGTCCAGGTGTCAGAGTGTCAGACAGACCTGGGTTGAATTCTGTTTCTGCTACCTACCATCTGCATAACTTAGGAACTGAAACCCTTTTGAACTTCAGGTTCCTCACTGGAAAATGAGGATCATATCTCCCTCACAGAGTTGTTGTAGATTAATACTATGTGTACAGCAACTTTCATGTAGAGATGTTCAGTCAACTTGGATGCCCTGTTCTTTCTTCTGCCATCTGCACCTATCCCTACCACCTAAACCAGCCTACCTGACTTTCCCACACAGGAAACTGCCAGCTTCTATTCTTTTCCTCTAATCATATTTCCCAGATCCTCTTTCAAACCTGTATACCCACAACCTCAGCTTGGGAAGCCAAGACCAGAAATGTGTTGTTGGTGGGTCAGTTATCTGGGATGCCAGGTTGCAAAAAGAACTATTTTTTTTTTTAGGACAAAAACAGAGAAGGAGACAAGCCATGAGACTTAACTATAGGAAACAAACTGAGGGTTGCTGGAGGGGAGGTGGGTGGGGGGATGGGGTAACTGGGTGATAAGAATTATTTTTTGTGTGTGTTCAGTAAGCCACTGTATAGTACATCATTAGTTTTTGATGTAGTGTTCAATGATTCATTAGTTATGTATAACACCCAATGTTCATCACAACACATGCTGTTCTTAATACTCATCACCCTGTTTCCCCTCCCTCCACCCCCCTCTCTTCTGAGACCCTCAGTTCATTTCCCGTGGTCCATAGTCTCTCATGGTTCATCTCCTTCTCTGATTTCTCCCCCTTCAGATTTCCCTCCCTTCCACTATGGTCCTCCGTGCTATTGCTTATGTTCCACATATGAGTGAAACCATATGATAATTGTCTTTCTCTGCTTGACTTACTTCACGTAGCATAATCCCTTCCAGTTCCATCCATGTCAGTGCAAATGGTGGGTACTGATCCTTTCTGATGGCGGAGTAATATTCCATTGTATATATGAACCACATCTTCTTTATCCATTCATCTGTTGAAGGGCATCTTGGCTCCTTCCACAGTTTGGCGATTGTGGACACTGCTGTTATGAATATTGAGGTGCATGTGCCCCTTCTTTTCACTACATCTGCATCTTTGGGGTATATACCTAGTAGTGCAATTGCTGGGTCATAAGATAGCTCTATTTTTAATATCTTTTTTTTTAATGTTATTATGTTATGTTAGTCACCATACAATACATCATTAGTTTTTGATGTGGTGATCCACAATCCATTGTTTTAGTATAACACCCAGTGCTCCATGCAGTACATGCCCTCCTTAATACCCACCACCAGGCTAACCAATCCCCCCTCCCCCTCCCCTCTAAAACCCTGTTTGTTTCTCAGAGTCCATAGTCTCTCATGGTTCATCTCTCCCTCCAATTCCCCCCTCCTCATTTTTCCCTTCCTTCTCCTAGTGTCCTCCATGCTATTCCTTATGTTCCACAAATAAGTGAAACCATATGGTAATTGACTTTCTCTGCTTGACTTATTTCATTTAGCATAATCTCCTCCAGTCCCATCCATGTTGATGTAAAAGTTGGGTATTCATCCTTTCTGATGGCTGAGTAATATTCCATTGTATATATGGACCACATCTTCTTCATCCATTCATATGTTGAAGGGCATCTCGGCTCTTTCCACAGTTTGGCTATTGCGGACATTGTTGCTATGAACA
>NW_022589799.1:305150-309747 GCF_004348235.1 Phoca vitulina
CAGATGTAGTGAAGAGAAGGGCCATATGCACCCCAATGTTCATAGCAACAATGTCCGCAATAGCCAAACTGTGGAAAGAGCCGAGATGCCCTTCAACATATGAATGGATGAAGAAGATGTGGTCCATATATACAATGGAATATTACTCAGCCATCAGAAAGGATGAATACCCAACTTTTACATCAACATGGATGGGACTGGAGGAGATTATGCTAAATGAAATAAGTCAAGCAGAGAAAGTCAATTACCATATGGTTTCACTTATTTGTGGAACATAAGGAATAGCATGGAGGACATTAGGAGAAGGAAAGGAAAAATGAAGGGGGGGAATCGGAGGGAGAGATGAACCATGAGAGACCATGGACTCTGAGAAACAAACTGAGGGTTTTAGAGGGGAGGGGGTGGGGGGATGGGTTAGCATAGTGATGGGTATTAAGGAGGGCACGTACTGCATGGAACACTGGGTGTTATATGAAAACAATGAATCGTGGATCATTGCATTGAAAACTGGTGATGTATTGTATGGTGACTAACATAACATAATAAAAGAAAAGAAAAGGAAATGGGAAAATATTTGCAAACCACATATCTGATAAAGTGTTAATATTCAAAATATATTAAGAACACTTACCACACAATAGCAATAAACAAACAAATTAAGAAATGGGCAAAGGACCTGAACAGTACTTTATTTTGTTGCTCAGATTGTTCCAGCTCTGGCCATTGGGAGCTCTATCCGTTAGCTCCTGTGTCCTTTCTTAATACATCAATGTGAGGCTTTTCAATTTGGTTTTATTTTTTGTTTTTTCTTTATTTGTTTTGCTTTTTGAGCACTTTCTTACTTTCTCGCACCTCGAAATGCTCCAGGCTTGTCTTGTATGTTTTATGCCCCTGTCTAGAAACAGCAATTTCTTCAAGGAGCCTTGTTTCATTTTATGAAGAATGATATTAGAAACCAAGACCTGAGCATTTGGTATGCTCATTGCTACTAGTTTGTCACTTCTTTCAGGACTTCTCAGCTGACAAAGAAAATATAATTAATATTCTAACTGGTGTGTATGTGTGTGTATGTTTCTATATGTAACCAACTGTATTTAAATCAAGGCAAACATGAATTTACACTGATGACTCTCACTGTAATCCATTACTACATGGATCATTCTAGCCTCCTCCCCTTTCCCACCTTCAAACTTTGACTCCAACAGTGAGAAACCTGATACCTACCATCCACCATCTATTTTCCTAATCATTCATTTCCAGTGTACACATATAGTTGAATCAGAATTATTAACCTGAACTCTTTCCCCTTTCCATGGGTATTCATATCATTATCAACTATGAGACGATGCCTATGAACAGTTCCTTTGCCTTTAGTCTTACAGATCCCTCTCATTTTCAAAGCTATTGAGGTCACCCCCTCCAGTGAAGTTGTTTCATACATTGTAACATAGATTCTCTCATCACAGTATGCATTGCTCCCTAGGATTCCTTGACTTCCTAAATAATTTTTTTCAATTTTCATAAATTAAGGTTTACTCTTAACGCTGTAAAATTCTATTGGCTTTGACAAATGCATAATTATATGTACCTACCTTTACATTATCATACAGAATAGTTTCATTGCCCTAAAAAACTCACCTATGCTTCACCTGCTCACCCTTTCCCTGCTCTCCCCGAATCCCTGACAACCACCAACACTTATACTATCCCTATAGTTTTGCTTTTTCTGGAATGTCATACAACTGGAATCTTACAGCATGTAGCCTTTACAGACTGGCTTCTTTGACTTAGCAATATGCGTTTAGGTTTCACCTATGTCTTCTCATATTTTGGTAGTTGATTTCTTTTTATCACTGACTAATATTTCATTGTATGAATATACCACAATGGGTTGATCCATTCACCTATTGAAGGACATCTTGTCTGCTTCAATTTTTGGCAATTATGAATAAAAGTGCTGTAAATCTTTGCATGCAGATTTTTGTCTTAGAGATAGATTTTCAAATAATTTGGGCAATGCCTACAAGCACAGTTGCTGGATCACACAATAAGATTATGTTTAGCTTTGTAAATACCCTCCAAAGTGACACATAAAATTAGCCATCACAATCATTCATCATGATCCGTATGTTTTGTTTTGTTTTGTTTTGTTTTGCTTTGTTTTGTTTTTGAGGGGTTATACTGGTGAATTAAATAGGAATGTATAATGGGAACTACTATGAGAGTGGCATTAATCTCTGTCATTCTGCCTAGGATGATGTTGTACTGTATTTTATGTACTGTCTTGGTTAGTGGAAGTGGGGGAGGGGGAGTTGCACAGTGTCATGGATTTCAATTTGGCCTTTCTACTATGATAAGTCTTACTCCATGGACGAGATATGAGATATGAGAAAACTGCCAAGTCCTAAGTATGTTCATCCTGAAAGTTCATCTTATCTTTAAGGCATCAGTGCATACAGGAACTGAAAAAATGGCCTCTGAGTGTCTCTATGGGCCTCTTGTTCCCATTGTGAAAAGGACCTGAGCCAGAACTCTGTCACCTGACTTCCTCACCCTCTTATTTTAACAGGAAGGCTAGGATGCTCCCTGGAGCCTCTAATATTAGTATCAGCTCAGACTATACATCCAATAGCCCTTAAAAGGTCTGGATATTTCTCTTTCTCCAAAGTATAGTTACTTGGGAAATAATTCGGTGCATCACTATTGTATATACTTGATGAGGTGTTGTAGGGTCCTTCCTCAAGAGGACTGGATCTCCTTTCAATCAATGGGTTCTAAGTCTGAGAACTGCCTCAGGACTGAATATTGGGTAAGGAATTGTAACTTAGCTTTGAGGTAGCTGACATCAGCCATATATATGGAACAAATATATATGCCTAATGACTGCCCATCCATCTTGTCTCTAGGAGTACCAACTTCTATTACCCATTGCTCTAGATCCCTGTAAGTCAGGGCACCGGTAAACATTCTGACATTCCAATCTTGCTGACTATTACAGTAATCACAACTTCCTTCCCTCTAAAGACTAACCAAGCCCATTTGTCCTCTGCTATTCCAGAATCCTATCATCCTCACTGACACTGTGGAGCCCAGTTCAATAAATATTTCCTACCTCAGCCCCCCACTACAGAAGACAGTCAGTATCTGGCTTCTCAATGATGATGATGCCCCCTAATCAGTACATTCTTTGTAACTTTAATGAAAGGAATATCTTCCAAGCTCTCCTGAAGAACATATCCAGTTGCTTGGTTTGGGTTGTATAATAGATTCATTCTAGCACATCCACCTCTCAAACACTTTATCCTTTCCTCAATGCTCTCAGGTGGACTGGCACCTTCACCATAACTTTTTTCAAGTCCTACAAGCATCCCAGCAGCATATTAGGACCATCTCTGGGGAACTGAGTCATAAGTCATAAGTATTGCCTCAGATCAATAAGTAGTCTCCTAGTCGGTCTCTTATTCTCCTCCCCATGGTCTAACATTCTCAAGCTCGTCCCCCAGGTAAGCACTCCTGTGTGCTGGAACATACTACTTGCAACTCCTTCAGTGAATAATTCTCCCTGACCTCCCTCTTATAAGGCAGAAACAGCACTGACCAAGCTGGCTCTACTGAGACTTTAACCAATGGCCAGGAGTGGAGGGGGCAACTCTTGAGTTAGACAAGTATTGTCTTACAAGGCATCTACTTTAGTCGAAGTCTCTTTATTTTTTTATGTTTATTTTATTTTATTTTATTTTTTATTTTTTAAAATTTTATTATGTTATGTTAGTCACCATACATCATTAGTTTTTGATGTAGTGATCCACGATCCATTATTTTCGTATAACACCCAGTGCTCCATGCATTACGTGCCCTCCTTAATACCCATCACTGGGATAACCCATCCCGCCACCCCCTCCCCTCTAAAACCCTGTTTGTTTCTCAGAGTCCATAGTCTCTCATGGTTCATCCCTCCCTCCAATTTCCCCCCCTTCATTTTTCCCTTCCTTCTCTTAATGTCCTCCATGCTATTCCTTTTTGGGTGCTGAGTTTGAGAAGTTCTTTATAGATCTTGGATACCAGCCCTTTCTCTGTAATATCATTTGCAAATATCTTCTCCCATTCTGTGGTGTACTCCTTTGTTTTGTTGACTGTTTCCTTTGCTATGCAGAAGCTTTTTATCTTGATGAAGTCCCAAAAGTTCATTGTTGCTTTTGTTTCACTAGCTTTGGGAGATGTATCTTGAAAGAAATTGCTGTAGGCGATGTCAAAGGGGTTACTGCTTATGTTCTCCTCTAGGATTTTGATGGATTCCTGTCTCACATTGAGGTCTTTCATCCATTTTGAGTTTATGTTTGTGTATGGTGTTAGAGAATGGTTGAGTTTCATTCTTCTGCATGTGGCTGTCCAATATTCCCAGCACCATTTATTGAAGAGACTGTCTTCTTTCTATTGCATGTTTTTTCCTGCTTTGTCAAAGATTATTTGACCATAGAGTTGAGGGTCCATATCTGGGTTCTCTATTCTGTTCCATTGGTCTATATGTCTGTTTTTGTGCCAGTACCATGCTGTCTTGGTGATCACTGCTTTGGTTTTTTTTTGGGGGGGGGGGGGG
>NW_022589799.1:309847-325814 GCF_004348235.1 Phoca vitulina
AGGGAGAAGCAGGCTCCCCGCTGAGCCGGGAGCCCAATGTGGGACTCGATCCCAGGACTCTGGGATCATGACCTGAGCTGAAGGCAGTCGCTTAACCAACTGAGCCACCCAGGCGCCCGGTGATCACTGCTTTGTAATATAGCTTGAAATCGGGCAACGTGATGCCCCAACTTGTTTTTCTTTTTCAACATTTCCTTGGTGATTCGGGGTCTTTTCTGATTCCATACAAATTTTAGGATTGTTTGTTCCAGCACTTTGAAAAATGTCATTGGAATTTTGATCGGGATGGCATTGAAGCTATAGATTGTTCTGGGTAGCATAGACATTTTAACAATGTTTTTTCTTCTGCTCCATGTGCATGGAATTTTTTCCCATCTTTTTGTGTCTTCTTCAATTTCTTTCATGAGTGTTCTGTAGTTCCTAGAGTATAGATCCTTTACCTCTTTGGTTAGGTTTATTCCAAGGTATCTTATGGTTTTTGGTGCTATTGTAAATGGAATCATTTCTCTAATTTCTCTTTCTACAGTTGCGTTGTTAGTGTATAAGAAAGCAACTGATTTCTGTGCATTGATTTTGTATCCTGCCATATTACTGAATTGCTGTATGAGTTCTAGTAATTTGGGTGTGGAGTCTTTTGGGTTTTCCACATAAAGTATCATGTCGTCTGTGAAAAGAGAGAGTTTGACTTCTTCTTTGCCAATTTGAATACCTTTTATTTCTTTTTGTTGTCTGATTGCTGTTGCTAGGACTTCTAGTACTATGTTGAATAATAGTGGCGAGAGTGGGCATCCTTTTTGTGTTCCTGATCTTAAGGGAAAAGCTTTCAGCTTTTCGCCTTTGAAGATGACATTCGCTGTGGGTTTTTCATAGATGGATTTTATGAACTTGAGGAATGTTCCCTCTATCCCTATACTCTGAAGAGTTTTAATCAGGAAAGGATGTTGTATTTTGTCAAATGCTTTTTCTGAGTCAATTGAGAGGACCATATGGTTCTTCTCCCTCCTCTTATTAATGTGTTCTATCACGTTGATTGATTTGCAAATGTTGAACCACGTTTGCATCCCAGGGATAAATCCCACTTGGTCATTCTGGATGATCCTTTTAATGTATTGTTGGATCCTATTAGCTAGGATTTTGTTGAGGACTTTGGAATCCATATTCATCAGGGATATCAGTCTGAAATTCTCCTTTTTGATGGGTCTTTGCCTGGTTTGGGGATTAAGGTAATGCAGGCCTCATAGAATGAGTTTGGAAGTTTTCCTTCTGTTTCTATTTTTTGAAACAGCTTCAGTAGAATAGGTATTATTTCTTCTTTGAATGTTTGGTAGAATGCCCCAGGGAATCCATCAGGCCCTGCCCTCTTGTTTTTTGGGAGGTTTTTGATCACTGCTTCAATCTCGTACTGGTTATTGGCCTATTCAGGTTGTCAGTTTCTTCCTGTTTCAGTCTTGGCAGCTTATAGGTTTCCAGGAAGGCCTCCATTTCATCCAGATTGCTCAGTTTATTGGCATATAGTTGCTGATAATAATTTATAATAATTGTTTCTATTTCCTTGGTGTTAGTCATGAACTCTCCCCTTTCATTCATAATTTTATTAATTGGGGCCTTTCTCTTTTCTTTTGGATAGGTCTGGCCAGTGGTTTATTGATCTTATTAATTCTTTCAAAGAACCAACTTCTAGTTTTGTTGATCTGATCTACTGTGTTTCTGGTTTCTAATTCATTGATGTCTGCTCTAATTTTAATTATTTCTCTTCTAATGCATGGCTTAGGCATCATTTGTTGTTTTTCTCTAGTTCTTTAAGGTGCAGAGTTAGTTGGTGAATTCGGGATTTTTCTATTTTTTTGAGTGAGGCTTGGATGGCTATGTATTTCCCCCTTAGGACCGCCTTTGCAGTATCCCATAGGTTTTGGACCGATGTGTTTTCATTCTCATTGGTTTCCATGAATTGTTTAAGTTCTTCTTTGATTTCCTGGTTGACCCAAACATTCTTGAGCAGAGTGGTCTTTAGCTTCCAAGTGTTTGAATTTCTGCCAAATTTTTTCTTGTGATTGAGTTCCAGTTTTAAAGCTTTGTGGTCTGAGAATATGCAGGAAATAATCTCACTCTTTTGATTTCGGTTGAGACCTGATTTGTGACCCAGTATGTGGTCTATTCTGGAGAAAGTTCCATGTGCACTCGAGATGAATGAGTATTCTGTTGTTTTAGGGTGGAATGTTCTGTAAATATCTATGAGGTCCATCTGGTCCAGTGTGACATTCAGAGCTCTTGTTTCCTTGTTTTCTGCTTAGATGATCTGTCCATTGCTGAGAGTGGAGTACTGAGGTCTCCTACAATTAACGTATTGTTATCAATATGACTCTTTCTTTTGGTTAACAGTTGGCTTACGTAGATGGCTGCTCCCATGCTGGGGGCATAGATATTTACAATTGTTAGATCTTCTTGTTGGATAGACCCTTTAAGCATGATATAGTGTCCTTCTGTGTCTCTAACTACAGTCTTTAGTTTAAAATCTAATTTGTCTGAAATAAGAATTGCTACCCCAGCTTTCTTTGGAGGTCCGCTGGCATGGAAGATGGATCTCCATCTCTTCACTTTCAGTCTGGTTGTACCTTTAGGTTAAAAATGAGTCTCTTGTAGACAGCATATGGATGGGTCCTGTCTTTTTATCCAATCTGCAACCCTGTGCCATTTTATGGGGGCATTTAGGCCATTCACGTTGAGAGTGATTATTGAAAGATATGAATTAATTGTCATCATGTTGCCTGTGAAGACGTTGTTTTTATAGATTGTCCCTGTGAATTTCTGTTCTATATCATTCTTGGGGTCTTTCTCCTTTTATAGAACCCTCCTTGATATTTCTTGCAGGGCCGGCTTAGTGGTCACATATTCTTTCAGCTTCTGCCAGTCTTGGAAGCTCTGCATCTCTCCATCCATTCTAAATGACAGCCTTGCTGGATAAAGTATTTTTGGCTGCATGTTCTTCTCATTTAGTACCCTGAATATGTCTTGCCAGCCCTTTCTGGCTTGCCAGGTCTCTGTGGATAGGTCTGACATTATTCTGATGTTCCTCCCTCTGTACGTAAGGAATCTCTTCCCCCTAACTGCCCTTAAGATGGTTTCCTTGGTTCTAAGATTTGCGAGTTTTACTATCACATGCCGGGGTGTTGGCCTGTTTTCCTTGATCTTGGGACGGGTCCTCTCTGCCTCTACACATGAATGTTTGTTTCATTCCCCAGATTAGGGAAGTTCTCAGCTACAATTTGCTCAGATATATCTTCTAGTCCTCTCTCTCTCTCCACCCCCTCAGGGATCCCAATAATTCTGACATTGGGATGTTTCATGGTGTCACTTATTTCTCTGATTCTATTTTCGTGGATTCTGAGTTGTTTTTCCCTGGCCTCCTCTTTTCCCCTTTTATCTATTATATTGTCTTCCAGGTCGTTTATTTGTTCTTCTGCCTCACTTACCCTAGCTGTTAGATTATCTAGATTGGATTGGATCTCATTGATAGCATTTTTAAGTTCTGCCAATTCAACTTTCATTACTGCCTTTAGAGACTCTATGTTGTCATTAATTGATTTCTCCATTCTAGCTATTGTCTCCACAACTGCTAGCCTGAATTCCATCTCTGACATCTTGGTTATATCTGCATCCATTTGTAAATCTGCAGCATAAGTCATAATCTCTGAATCCTTTCTATTTTGAGGGTTCTTCCTCCTAGTCATTCTATTGATGGGTGGCTGAGGGAATGAATAGAGTCCAAATTATTGATCAGAACCCAAGCAAGATGCACCTGTTTTCTAGGGACCTTAGGGTTGCTGGCCTCTTGTTTTCCCAGCCTGTCTTCTGGGGGAGGGGCCTGCCGCGCTGTTACTCAGGCAACCCTGTTTGGGCAGAGTTGCCCTGCCCCCTGTGGTGGGGGATGGGCTCAGTGGGAATCAATTTTGGGGGATTTTGTTCTCTGGTGGCTTTCCCTGGAGGCTTTCCATGTCTCTTCCACAAGTCAGAGCAGAAGAGACCGTTTCCAACCCTCTGCCTCAGAGCAGAGAGATCACAGTGTGTTCTTCAATGATCTCTCCAGGCCACACTATCTCCGTTTCTGTCTGCGCTGCTATAAACTGCAGCGTCCTGGGTTGTGTGCCCCTCCCCAGCACTCCCAGTCCTGCCTCCAGATCGGGGCATGTCTCTGCCCCTTGTGCTTCTAAAACTGCCAGCCGCTCCCAGTTCACATGTGGGACCCTGCTGCTCTGGGTTTCCACCCCGGGGGCTGCCTTAAAGTCCTTTCCCCGCCACTACCGGTCTGCGAGTCTGTGCCCCGTCCCCAGCGGGCGAGGCTGTCACTCACCAGCGGTGTAGGATCCCTACGGCCAGGCACCCTCCAATATCTGCCCGCAGAATCATGGCTCCCCGCTTTGTACCTCAAAACCAACTGCCTGCAATATTCTGTTTGTAGAGATCCAGATCTTCTTACTCAGAGTTGTCTGGTAGATATCCAGCTCAATTCCGGGGACCAGTTGAAATAGGGTCCCCTACTCCTCTGCCACCTTTCCTCTCCCCTAGTCGAAGTCTCTTTAGAGCCTTCAGCCAATGGGAATGTGAAGACAGATCTCTTATCCAAGGAGAGTGGCCCATTTCTACAGGCTGAGAAAATTCAGAGGATTATGGAATTCAGTGTTATCAAGCACATTTGTGAATATGTTTCCATTTCTTCCCCAGGGCCCTGCTCTTGGTCTAAGAAACATGTAAAAAGCAACCTTCATTCACTGGGGAAGGTGGGGAATGTAAATTGGTGCAGCCACTATGGAAAACAGTACAGATATTCCCTCAAAATAAAAATAGAAATGTCATATGATACAGTAATTCCACTATTAGGTATTACCCAAATAAAACAAAATCACTAATTCAAAAAGATATACACATCCCTATGTTTATTGCAGCATTATTTACAATAGCCAAGATATGGAAGCAACCCAAGTGTCCAATCATATGAATGGATAAAGAAGATGTGGTGTATATATACACAATGGAATATTACTCAGCCACAAAAAGAATGAGATCTTGCCTTTTTTAAAAGATTTTATTTATTTATTTGACAGAGAGAGAGGGAACACAAGCAGGGGGAGTGGGAGAGGGAGAAGCAGGCTTCCTGCTGAGCAGGGACCCAGGACCCTGGGATCATGACCTGAGCCGAAGGCAGACGCTTAACCACTGAGCCACCCAGGTGCCCTGAGATCTTGCCATTTGTGACAACATGGATGGACCTAGAAGACATTATGTTGAGTGAAATAAATCAGAGAAAGAGAAATGCCATATGATTTCATTCATATGTAGAATCTAAAAAACAAAACAAACAAGCAAATCAGAACCATAAATATAAAGAATAAACTGGTGGTTGTCAGAGGGGAGGGAGTAGGTGATGGGCAAAATAGGTGAAGGGGAGTAGCAGCTACTGGCTTCCAGTTATGGAATCAACAAGTCACAGGGATGAAAGGTGCAGCATAAGGAATATAGTCAATGGTATTGTTATCATGTTGTATGGTGACAGAAAGTAGATACACTTATGGTGAGTACAGTATAACATATAGATTTGTCAAATTACTATGTTGTACGCTGAAACTAATTAACATTGGGTGTCACCTATACTTCATTTAAAACAAAAGAGGAACATGTGGATGCTACAAATTCAACTTTCTTTGAAGGTCAAGATTAGGTCGTAAGCCTGGTATTTAGCACCATTTGCCCTCTGCAGGAGAGGAGGGTCTTTAAACACTACTATGGAGGTTTTCTGACTTTCGTATCATGTCCTAAGATAGTAAATGGATGACCTGAGTTTGTCATTTTTTTCTCTTTAAAGCATCAGTAGGATCCAGGAATAATCAACCAATCCTACTGCCCATAATGATTACCATTTCCTCCATGTGTCTCAAATGTCAAATATACTGCACAAGCCAGCACAACACCTTCCACTGACCATATTTTGCCCCAGTTCACCATAAAAGATAGTAATGACATGTTACAATATGCCAAGGGCAATCAACACTCCACTTACAACCAATGAAGGGGTTCTAGTCTCTTTTGGCCAGTGAGTGAGCCAATTACAGAATCCCTCCATTAGAATCTGCTTCCTGGAACCACAACTGGTTGTCATTGTTGGGTTCCCCAGCAGCACTCCCTGAGATGAGGATTTGTTTGCAAGTGATTTATGAAGGTAGTGCTTCCAAGAGAAACTAGTAAAGGAGTAGAAGAAGCAAGACTGGGAAGAAAACAAAACCATGCAGGTATGTGGTTTCAGGCAAAGACGTATGGAAGATAGCTTCAACCTGGTCCCACAAGAGAATTTTAGACCATAAAAGAAGTCTCAGGGCTGTACTGATGTGAAGCAAGAGAGCAGAGCTTCCACACTCCAGTGCCTATAAGTCATTGGCTAAGGGCCACTCCAGGGAGACATAAAATCTCAGGCACGTCAGGTTTATGCATGTGAGGACAGAATGGTTCCATTGCCCATGGGAAGTCATATGAAGAAGTATCACAATATGAATGAATGGACACAAAACCCTACCAAAGTCTATGTGATGTTGAAGAACAACATGAGGAATGGCGAGCAAAATCCAGATAAAAAATTCTAAATGACAAATAATGTGATATTTTCAATAAAAAATTTCAAGGAGACAAAAAATGGACAGGGAACTTTGTAGATTAAAATAAACTTTAAAGATATATTAACCAATAACAGTGAATCTACCTTCTTTTTATCTCAATTCAAATAAGTTCTTTAAAAATGATGATTTTTATGAGATAATTGAAAATGTGAACACTGAGTGGCTATTTCATAATAAAAGGGTTTTTTTGGTACTTTTAAGATATGATAATATTTAACATAACTGCTTGGAGAAAAAAAGAGTCATCCTTAATTTAGAGATATCTATAGATGAAGTGACATAAATTTGGAATTTGCTTTAAAAAAACAGAGGGTGCAATTATTGGGGATATAAATGAGACAAGACTGGTCATAATTTGATGATTATTAAAGCTGGATGATATACATGAGACTCATTCTACAATCCTGTTCACCTTTGTATATGTTTAAAATTTGCCATAAAATAGTAAAAACAATCATTGAAAAATGCTAATAATGACAATATAGAAATTGTGCCCTACTTTATAACTACTTAAATATATAATAAAAAATATATTTCAACTTAAAAATGTAAAGAGTAGTGCAGAACATTTAAAACATTTTATAGAGATGTCTTAGCTTGGTTTCCCCCTAAAAAAAGTGTGGTCTAAGACAACAGAATGCATACAAGTAGTTTACTTTGAGAAGTGACCCCAAGTAACTGAAGTCAAGAGCAGTACAAGGAATCAAACAAAACACGGGCAAAGTCAATCCAAGGGTGTGCTGTGAGCTGCGTGCTACTGTGGGCACCTGCAGCTAAATCCCACTCCAGAGCTTCTAAGGACCTTACAGAATGCTCATCAGAATTGCTCATCTGAGACCCTGAAAGAATGTTATCTCTTCATGGACTCCTGACTGCTAATATTCAGTGGTTGTTTTAGGGGATGTTACTTCCCTCACCCTTCTGCATTGTATTTGCCCCAACATGATGAAGCAGGCTCCTGTGAGTGTTCCAGGCGTGACAGTCATGAAGCATTGGTACAAAAGAGCCACTGAAGTAAGGTGCTTCAGGCTAGCTCTGAGCATGGTGGTTGCCATAGCTTCATACCCCTATATGAAGGGGGGTTGAGAAAATGGGAGATGGGCATAAAAGTGTGAGACTATAAGCATCTAAGAAGCCTGACAGAGACTGTCATCAGAGTGGTCTCCCTATTGTGATAGTTACTCTCTCCTCCTGCAATTATCATTTTGAATAAAGTCTCTCCCTGCTACTACTATGAATACTACTACTAGTACCACTACTAATAATAAAACTTTGATGCAACTGAATTATTTTCCCAGTAATTTTTCTTTCTCATTTAAGTTTAAAATTTATTATAAATTTATTTTACATTGTAGTTCCCACTCTGACTCTAGTTATGACCATCCTTTTATATTTTCAGTATTAATTTTTTTTCTTTTTTTACCTTGGTCAATATTATTGGTCTTAAATATTTTTCATCTATTCAAAGAATCAATTTAGTATTGTTGCTTCCCCCTCTGTTGTATATTTGTTTTCTATTTCACAAGCTTCTGATTTTATATTTAGTAATTCTTACATCTACTTTCTTTGAAATATGCTAATTTCTTAAATTCTAATTTAGGTAGATATTTAGATAATTAACTTACACATTTCTATGAAAAGTTTAAATCTTTCATTATCTTTCATTGTGTTGCTTTTACTGTATATCCCATGAGTTCTGGTTTGCAGTATTTATGTTACTTTTAGTTCTAAGCATTTTCTAGTTTCCTCCAGATTGTCATGTCCAGTACAAGTTACTGTAATGCCACAATATCTCATTAGATCAATACCTAATATCTCCATATTCCATAAGAAAGACAACATTGGTTCTTATCTCTCAGAAACAAACATTTGTACCATTCTTTTTTTTTAATTTTATTTTACTATGTTATGTTAGTCACCATACAATACATCATTAGTTTTTGATGTAGTGTTCCATGATTCATTGCTTTCGTATAACACCCAGTGCTCCATGCAGTATGTGCCCTCCTTAATACCCATCACCGGCTAACCCATCCCCCCACCCCCCTCCCATCCAAAACACTCAGTTTGTTTCTCAGAGTCCAGTCTCTCATGGTTCATCTCTCCCTCCAATTTCCCACCCTTCATTTTTCCCTTCCTTCTCCTAATGTCCTCCATGCTATTCCTTATGTTCCAGAAATAAGTGAAACCATATGATAATTGACTTTCTCTGCTTGACTTATTTCACTTACCATAATCTCCTCCAGTCCCATCCATGCTGATGTAAAAGTTGGGTATTCATCCTTTCTGATGGCTGAGTAATATTCCATTGTATATGTGGACCACATCTTCTTTATCCATTCATCTGTTGAAGGGCATCTCGGCTCTTTCCACAGTTTGGCTATTGTGGACATTGTTGCTATGAACACTGGGGTGCATACGGCCCTTCTTTTCACTACATCTGTGTCTTTGGGGTAAATACCCAGGAGTGTAATTGCTGGGTCATAGGGAAGCTCTATTTTTAATTTTTTGAGGTACCTCCACACTGTTTTCCAAATTGGCTGTACCAAATTGCATTACCACCAACAGTGTAAGAGGGTTCCCCTTTCTCCACAACGTCTCCAACACTTGTTGTTTCTTGTCTTGCCAATTTTTGCCATTGTCACTGGTGTAAGGTGGTTTTGATATGAATTTCCCTGATGGCTAATGATTATGAACATTTTTTCATGTGTCTGTTAGCCATTTGTACATCTTCTTTGGAGAAGTGTCTTTTCATGTCTTCTGCCCATTTTTTGCCTTGATTATTTGTTTTTTGGGTGTTGAGTTTGAGAAGTTCTTTATAGATCTTGGATACCAGCCCTTTATCTGTAGTGTCATTTGCAAATATCTTCTCCCATTCTGTGGGTTGCCTCTTTGTTTTGTTGACTGTTTCCTTCGCTGTGCAGAAGCTTTTTATCTTGATGAAGTCCCAAAAGTTCCTTTTTCCTTTTGTTTCACTAGCTTTTGGAGATGTATCTTGAAAGACCTTGCTGTGGCCGATGTCAAAGAAGTTACTGCCTATGTTCTCCTCTAGGATTTTGATGGATTCCTGTCTCACATTGAGGTTTTTCATCCATTTTGAGTTTATCTTCATGTATGGTGTTAGAGAATGGTCGAGTTTCATTCTTCTGCACGTGGCTGTCCAATTTTCCCATGACCATTTATTGAAGAGACTGTCTTCTTTCCATTGAATATTTTTTCCTGCTTTGTTGAGGATTATTTGACCATAGAGTTGAGGGTCCATATCTGGGCTCTCTATTCTGTTCCATTGGTCTATATGTTTGTTTTTGTGCCAGTACCATGCTGTCTTGGTAATCACTGCTTTGTAATATAGCTTGAAATCAGGCAACATGATGCCTCCAGCTTTGTTTTTCTTTTTCAACATTTCCTTGGCGATTCGGGGTCTTTTCTGATTCCATACAAATTTTAGGATTGTTTGTTCCAGCACTTTGAAAAATGTCATTGGAATTTTGATCAGGATGGTGTTGAAGGTATAGATTGCTCTGGGTAGCATAGACATTTTAACAATGTTTATTCTTCTGATCCATGAACATGGAATGTTTTTCCATCTTTTTGTGTCTTCAATTTCTTTCATGAGTGTTCTGTAGTTCCTAGAGCATAGATCTTGAATTCACCAACGAAATCTACACCTTAAAGAACTAGAGAAAAAGCAACAAACAATGCCTAAGCCACGCATTAGAAGTAATTAAGATTAGAGCAGAGATCAATGAATTAGAAACCAGAAACACAGTAGATCAGATCAACGAAACTAGAAGCTGGTCCTTTGAAAGAATTAATAAGATTGATAAAACACTGGCCAGACTTATCCAAAAGAAAAGAGAAAGGACCCAATTAATAAAATTATGAATGAAAGGGGAGAGTTCACGACTAACACCAAGGAAATAGAAACAATTATTAGAAATTATTATCAACAACTATATGCCAATAAACTGAGCAATCTGGATGAAATGGAGGAAACCTAGAGCTTCCTGGAAACCTATAAGCTGCCAAGACTGAAACAGGAAGAAATTGACAACCTGAATAGGCCAATAACCAGTAACGAGATTGAAGCAGTGATCAAAAACCTCCCCAAAAAACAAGAGTGCAGGGCCTGATGGATTCCCTGGGGCATTCTACCAAACATTCAAAGAAGAAATAATACCTATTCTACTGAAGCTGTTTCAAAAAATAGAAACAGAAGGAAAACTTCCAGACTCATTCTATGAGGCCAGCTTTACCTTAATCCCCAAACTAGGCAAAGACCCATCAAAAAGGAGAATTTCAGACCAATAACCCTGATGAATATGGATTCCAAAGTCCTCAACAATATCCTAGCTAATAGGATCCAACAATACATTAAAAGGATCGTCCACTATGACTAAGTGGGATTTATCCCCTGGATAAATGCAAGGGTGGTTCAACATTCGCAAATCAATCAATGTGATAGAACACATTAATAAGAGGACAGAGAAGAACGATATGGTCCTCTCAATTGATGCAGAAAAAGAATTGACAAAATACAGCATCCTTTCCTGATTAAAACTTCAGAGTATAGGGATAGAGGGAATATTCCTCAAGCTCATAAAATCCATCTATGAAAAACCCACAGTGAATATCATCCTCAATGGGGAAAAGCTGAGAGCCTTTCCCTTAAGCCTTTCCCAGAGGAACATGTCAAGGATGCCCACTCTCACCACTATTTTTCAACATAGTACTAGAAGTCCTAGCAACAGCAATCAGACAACAAAAAGAAATAAAAGGTATTCAAATTGGCAAGGAAGTCAAACTCTCTCTTTTCGCAGATGACATGATACTTTATGTGGAAAACCCAAAAGACTCAACCCCCAATTACTAGAACTCATACAGCAATTCAGTAATGTGGCAGGATACAAAATCAATGCACAGAAATCAGTTGCTTTCCCACACACTAACAATGCAACTGTAGAAAGAGAAATGAGAGAAACGATTCCATTTACAATAGCACCAAAAACCATAAGATACCCAGGAATAAACCTAACCAAAGAGGTAAACAATCTACACTTTCAATGCCATCCCTATCAAAATACCATTGGAGAGATTTGCTTCTAATCATATTTGTCTTTCCTTGTAAGTTAGGGATTTCCTTTCCCTTGATGCTTTTAAGATTTTTTCCTTATCTCTGTATTTTGCAAATTTTACTATGATATGTCTGGGTGTTGGCCTGCTTTTGCTGATTTTGATGGGGTGCCTCCTGGATTTGGATGTCTTTCCTTCTCCAGATTAGGGAAGTTTTCAGCTATAGTTTGCTCAAATAAACTTTCTGCATTCTTTCCTCTCTTTTCTACTTCTGGGATTCCTATTATAGGAATGTTATTATGCTTCAATGAGTCACTGAGTTCCCTTAGTTTACATTCATGATCCAATATTTTTCTTTCCCTCTTCTTTTCAGCTTCATTATTTTCCATAATTTTATCTTCTATATCACTTATTCATTCCTCCGCTTCTTCCATCCTTGTTGTCATTACATCCAGTCAGTTTTGCATCTGTTGTATCATTTTTTAGTCTAGCCTGATTCGTTTTAGGTCCATTATCTCTGCTGTAAGGGACTCCCTGGTGTTCTATACTTTTCTCAAGCCCAGCTAGTATCCTTATGATTGTTGTTTTAAATTCTGGATCAGGCATATTACTTATATCTTTTTCAATTGGCCATGGCCCTTCCTTGTTCTTTCTTTTGGGATAAATTCCTCCATCTTTGCATTTTACCTATCTCTGTCTTCTGTTTGTGTTAGGAAAGCCTGCTATGTTTCCTAATCCTGAGAGTAATGACTTTATTTAGAAGAGATAATATATTGGGTGCCTGGGTTTCTCAGTCAGTTAAGCGTCTGCCTTCAGCTCAGGGCATGATCTTGGGTCCTGGGATTGAGTCCTGCATTGGGCTCCCTGCTCAGCTGGGAGTCTGCTTCTCCCTCTGCCCCTCCATCCTGCTCGTGCTCTCTCTCTCTCTCTCTCTTTCTCTCTCTCTCATGCATGCATGTGCATGCAAAAATAAACAAATAAAATATTTTAAAATAAAATTAAAAAAAAAAGAAAATGTCATAT
This sequence comes from Phoca vitulina, assembly GCF_004348235.1. Taxonomy (NCBI): domain Eukaryota; kingdom Metazoa; phylum Chordata; class Mammalia; order Carnivora; family Phocidae; genus Phoca; species Phoca vitulina. The sequence continues at coordinate 322,606 of NW_022589799.1, forward strand.
ACTGTCCAGAGCCTGGCACTTCAGGAAGTGTCTCTGATGTGTGCTACATGGACTCTGTTGCTGAGTTTTGGCTGCTCTTTCCCTTGGGTCAGTCCTCTGCAGAGCTTCTCCTTGCATTCAGTAGGGAGTATTTGGACCTTGTTTTTACTAGGCATGCTCTGATCTGCTTGTTAAAAGAGGCCAGATCCTATTTCCACTAGAGCTGAAGCTTTGCAGCACTCTATGGTCAGTAGACTTGGTGCATGTTGGGGGTTTATGCTGGTCTTCTGGGGGGTGGGGAGCACACTGCTCTGGATCTCAGGCACATTTGCCCTAGTAAAGAAGGATCTGTAGAGCACAAAAGGGTGGGCATTGGTGTAAGCATCTCAGGCTTTCACTGTGGGTACTGTGCTGCTCACTGAAGTCAGTCCATGCTGATAGGTGGTGGAGAAAAATGGTACCAGCCCTCTCCCTCATCCCCAGAGAGGGGACTTGACATCCACTGCTGTCCAGGTAGCCCTCAGAGAAAAGCAATCTCCCCTCATGTGTCCCATGTGTCCCTCGGATCCCTACATTCACCCTGTCCATGTCTGAGCCATCTGTCCACCCAGCAGCTCAGTGCAGCTGTGTTTTATCTCAGGCATATTGGCTGAGTTTCAAAAGTCCAGACTTTAGGAAACCAGTGTGGCACGAACTCGCCCTGTTCCCCTGAAGGATAGTCTTGCCATACTGGGGCTGGTGCAGATTTGTCCCAGAAGGGTAGTCACACCAATGCCCAGGAGTTTGGAGTTTAGAGTAAAGTGCAGCAAAAAGTCTGCATCCAGGTTAGGTGTCCTCAGCAGGTGTCTCTACCCCTATGCTAAGGAACAGGGCAGTGCAATATCACCCACCAGCTCTTTTGTCCCCTGAGAGGCAATGGCACCTCTCCCAGAGGTGCTCCAAGAAGGGGAAACTGTCTCTCCCAGTGCATCCCAGGGGATCCTCAGATTGCGCCCTCTGCTCCCAGACCTCTGCCCTCCTTTTCCAAAGGAGTACCACTGTGCCCACCAGGCTCCACACTGACCTCAGTGCAGACTTCCAAAACTCCAATATTTGAGCTCTGCTGGTTGTAAAACCCATGATAATCAGCCCCTCTTGCTTTCCCAGTCAGTGGTTTTAGGGAAGTGTTTTTCTTCTGCAATCCCTTCTCTCTCTCTCCCTCTCTCTCTCTCTCTCTCCTCTCTCCATGATCAGGGCTCCCTCCCCTCCACAGAACCTCCAATGCTTTCCTACCCCAAAATCATATCTCTACACCTCCTACCTTCCATGATGTGGCCTCTTCTCACCCTCTAGTTGTGCAGTTTGTTCTCTCAGTCTTCAGATCAATTTCTTAGGTGTTCAGAATGATTTGATATTTATCTATCTGTGTCAGAAATGAGGCAAGCATAGGGTCCTCCTACTACTCTGCCATCTTAACTCTCTGTATCTGATTTTGGACATTACATTTATAGAGCCCAGAATGTATATCAGTTAACCAACAGATACTTATTAAGTGTCTACATCAATGTTACCAAAATCAATCAATAAGTAGTTCTCAAACTACACCATTACAACCCTAAAGTTGATGACTAAGGATGCATGGGATCTTGGAAGTGAACAGATAGGAACCATCTCATCTGGGAGTATTTAAAGGTGTATGCAACACTGACACAGACTAACAGTAAGTTTTTACTGCATTAGTTACTTGTTGCCACTGTAATAAATTACCACAAGTCTAATGGCTTAAAACAACACAAATTTTTCTCTTATAGTTCTGGAGGTCAGAAGTCCCAAATGCGGGCGCCTGGGTGGCTCAGTTGGTTAAGCAACTGCCTTCAGCTCAGGTCATGATCCCACGGTCCTGGGATCAAGTCCCACATCAGGCTTCCCTTGCTCTGCAGGGAGCCTGCTTCTCCCTCTCCCTCTGCCTGCCACTCTCCGTGCTTGTGCTCTCTCTCTGTCAAATAAATAAATAAAATCTTTAAAAAAAAAAAAAAGAAGTCCAAAATGGGTCTTAAAAGTTAAAATCAATGTGTTGGCAAAGCTGTATTCCTATTTCTATAAGTTCTAGGACAGAATCCATTTCCTTGTCTTTTCCAGCCTCTACAGGCCATCTGCATTCTTTGGTTCAAGAACACTTCCTCCATCTTTAAAGCACATCATTCTGACCTCTGCTCCCATCGTCACATCTCTTCTCTCTGACTTTGACCGGCTTACCTCCTTCTTATACAGATACATGGGATTACACTGGGCCACCTGGATAATCTAGGACACTTCCCCCACCTCAAGATCCTTAATTTAACATATCTTAAAAGTCTTTTTAGCCATTTTCCCTTCCCTTCCCCTATGATCCTCTATTTTGTTTCTTAAATTCCACATGAGTGAAATCATATGATAATTGTCTTTCACTGGTTGACTTATTTCGCATAGCATAATACCATTTAGTTCCATCCACATCATTACAAATGGCAAGATTTCATTTTTTGATGGTTGAGTAATATTCAATTATATATATATACACCACATCTTCTTTATCCATTCTTTAGTATGATTAACAGGTTTAAGGTGGTATTACATTGTGGCTGATTTGCATTTTCTTGATGATTAGTGATGCTGAAAATCTTTTTTTTTATTATTTTCTGCCAACTTTTATTATTACTATTTTTTATTATGTTTAATTAACCAAAATATAGTACATCATTAGTTTTTATTTATTTTTTTATTTTTTATTGTTATGCTAATCACCATACATTACATCATTAGTTTTTGATGTAGTGTTCCATGATTCATTGTTTGTGTATAACACCCAGTGCTCCAGGCAGAACGTGCCCTCTTTAATACCCATCACCAGGCTAACTCACCCCCACCCCCCTCCCCTCTAGAACCCTCAGTTTGTTTCTCAGAGTCCATCGTCTCTCATGGTTCATCTCCCCCTCCAATTTCCCCCCCTTCATTCTTCCTCTCCTGCTATCTTCTTCTTCTTCTTCTTCTTCTTCTTCTTCTTCTTCTTCTTCTTCTTCTTCTTCTTCCTCTTCCTCCTCCTCCTCCTCCTCCTCCTCCTCCTCCTCCTTCTTCTTCTTCTTCTTCTTCAACATGTATTGTATTATTTGTTTCAGAGGTACAGATCTGTGATTCAACAGTCTTACACAATTCACAGTACTCCCCATAGCACATACACTCAACAATGTCTAACACTTAGCCACCCCATCCCC
>NW_022589799.1:325914-327859 GCF_004348235.1 Phoca vitulina
CTTCTTTATCCATTCACTGTCAATGGATATCTTGGCTCTTTTCATAGTTTGGCTATTGTGGACATTGCTGCTATAAAAATCAGGGTGCATGTACCCCTTCGGCTCCTACATTTGTATCTTTGGGGTAAATACCCAGTAGTGCAATTTCTGGATCTTATGGTAGCTCTATTTTCAACTTTTTGAGGAACCTCCATACTGTTTTCCAGAGTGGCTACACCAGCTTGCATTCCCACAAACAGCATTCCCCTTTCTCTGCATCTGCGCCAACATCTGTCATTTCCTGACTTGTTAATGTTAGCCATCCTGACTGGTGTGAGGTGATATCTCATTGAGGTTTTGATTTGGATTGCCCTGATGCTGAGCGATGTTGAGCACTTTTTCATGTGTCTGTTGGCCATTTGGATGTCTTCCTTGGAAAAATGTCTGTTCATGTCTTCTTCCCATTTTTCATTGGATCATTTGTTCTTTGGGTGTTGAGCTTGATAAGTTCTTTATAGATTTTGGATACTAGCCCTTTATCTGATACGTCATTTGCAAATATCTTCTCCCATTCTTCAGTTGTCTTTTGGTTTTGTTGACTGTTTCCTTTGCTTTGCAAAAGCTTTTTATCTTGATGAAGTCCCAATAGTTCATTTTTGCCCTTGCTTCCCTTGCCTTTGGCGATGTTTCTAGGAAGAAGTTGCTGCGGCTGAGGTCGAAGAGGTTGCTGCCTGTGTTCTCCTTTAGGATTTTGATGGACTCCTGTCTCACATTGAGGTCTTTCAACCATTTGGAGTCTATTTTTGTGTGTGGTGTAAGGAAATGGTCCAGTTTCATTCTTCTGCATGGGGCTGTCCAATTTTCCCAACACCATTTGTTGAAGAGACTGTCTTGTTTCCATTGGACATTCTTTCCTGCTTTGTCAAAGATTAGTTGGCCATAGAGTTGAGGGTCCATTTCTGGGCTCTCTATTATGTTCCATTGATCTATATGTCTGTTTTTGTGCCAGTACCATACTGTCTTGATGATAACAGCTTTGTAATAGAGCTTGAAGTCCGGAATTGTGATGCCGCCAGCTTTGCTTTTCTTTTTCAACATTCCTCTGGCTATTCAGGGTCTTTTCTGGTTCCATACAAATTTTAGGATTATTTGTTCCATTTCTTTGAAACAAGTGGATGGTATTTTGATGGGGATTGCATTGAATGTGTAGATTGCTCTAGGTAGCATTGACATCTTCACAATATTTGTTCTTCCAATCCATGAGCATGGAACATTTTTCCAATCCTTTGTGTCTTCCTCAGTTTCTTTCATGAGTATTTTAGAGTTCTCTGAGTACAGATACCTTGCCTCTTTGGTTAGATTTATTCCTAGGTATCTTATGGTTTTGGGTGCAATTGTAAATGGGATCGACTCCTTAATTACTCTTTCTTCTGTCTTGTGGTTGGTGTATAGGAATGCCACTGATTTCTGTGCATTGATTTTATATCCTGCCACTTTACTGAATTCCTGTATGAGTTCTAGCAGTTTTGGGGTGGAGTCTTTTGGGTTTTCCAATAAAGTATCATATAATCTGCAAGGAGTGAGAGTTTGACTTCTTTGCCAATTTGGATGCCTTTTATTTCCTTTTGTTGTCTGATTGCTGTGGCTAGGACTTCTAATACTAGGTTGAGTAGCACTGGTGATAGAGGATATCCCTCTCGTGTTCCTGACCTTAGGGGGAAAGCTCTCAGTTTTTCCCCATTGAGAATGATATTCGCTGTAGGTTTCTCATAGATGACTTTTATGATATTGAGGTACGAACCCTCTATCCCTATACTCTGAAGAGTTTTGGTCAAGAAAGGATGCTGTACTTTGTCAAATGCTTTTTCTGCATCTATTGTATGGTCTTTGTTCTTTCTTTTTAAATGTAGTGTATCACGTTGATTGATTAGCGGATGTTGAACCAACCTTGCAGCCCAGGAATAAA
>NW_022589799.1:332859-365460 GCF_004348235.1 Phoca vitulina
GTCTGTTGCCAATCTAATGTGTCTACCATTGTAGGTTACATATCTCTTCTCCTGAGCTGCTTTCAGGATTTTCTCTTTGTCTCTGAGTCTCGTAAGTTTTACTATTAGATGTCAGGGTGTTGACCTATTTTTATTGATTTTGAGAGGGGTTCTCTGTGCCTCCTGGATTTTGATGCCTGTTTCCTTCCCCAAATTAGGGAAGTTCTCTGCTATAATTTGCTCCAATATACCTTCTGCCCCTCTCTCTCTTTCTTCTTCTTCTGGGATCCCAATTATTCAATATTGTTTCGTCTTATGGTATCACTTATCTCTCTAATTCTGCCCTCGTGATCCAGTAGTTGTTTATCTCTCTTTTTCTCAGCTTCTTTATTTTCCATCATTTGGTCTTCTATATCACTAATTCTCTCCTCTGCCTCATTTATCCTAGCAGTTAGAGCCTCCATTTTTTATTGAACCTCATTAATAGCCTTTTTGATTTCGCCTTGGTTAGATTTTTGTTCTTTTATTTCTCCAGAAAGGGTTTCTCTAATAACTTCCATGCTTTTTTCAAGCCCAGCTAATATCTTTAAAATCATCTTTCTGAACTCTAGGTCCAACATCGTACTAATGTCCGTATTGAGTAGGTCCCTGGCAGTTGGTATTGCCTCTTGTTCTTTTTGCTGAGGTGATTTTTTCCATCTTGTCATTTTGTCCAGAGAAGAATAAATGAATGAGAGAACAAAATGCTAACAGGGTAACAATGTCCCCAGAAAATATATTCTAAACAAATCATAAAAGACCTGAAACCAGGGGAAAAGGAAGGTAAAGAAAGAAAAAAGAAAAAGAAGAAAAAAAGTAAAAGAAAAAGATAAAAACAAACAAAAACAGAACAAAACAAAAAAAAACAGAATATGATCAAATATGATCAGGCTGGTGCATAGATCAGTGCCACACACTAGATTTTGGGTGTATTTTGGTCTATTAGAAGAAAGTGCCTCCCAAAATTTTAAAGAAAGAAAAATATATGTACAAAAATAAGGGTTGATATGATGAAGGGATGGAATATGACTGTAAAGATGAACATTATAAAAGATTTTATAAAAGGAATTGATAAGATAAGAAGTTGTTTGAAAAAAGAAAGAAGAGGATTAAAAAAAAAGAAAGAAAAAAAAAGGGGGGGAGAGAATGTGATCAGGCAGGAGACTAGAACAAAGCCATACACTAGAGATTTAGGGTATATTTTGATCTGTTAGAAGAAACTGTATCTCAAAATTTTAAAGTGAGAACAACTTATATATATATGCCAAAAATAAGTGTAAGTACTATGAAGTGATAGAATATGACTCTAAAAATGAAAAATAAAAAAATGGTTTTTAAAAAAGGGATTGATAAGATGTTGGTTGAGAAAGGGAAAAAGAAAAATTCAAAAAAAAAAAGTTAAAAAAAATTTAACTTTGAAAGACTAAAGAACCATGGTAAAAAAGCCATGAGTTCTATGTGCAGTATTCCTCTATCACTGGACTTCTGCCGTTCTCATTGATGGGTAAATTTGGTCTTGGCTGGCTGTTCTTGCTGATCTTCTGGGGGAGGGGCCTGTTGCCATGGTTCCCAAGTGTCTTTGCAGGAGGTGGAATTGCCCCACCCTTGCCAGTTCCGGACTAAGTAATCCGCTCGGGTTTGCTCTTGGAAACTTTTGTTCCCTGCAAGCTTTCAGTACAGCTTTGGAGGAAATAAGTGAAAATGGCGGCCTCCCAATCTCTGCCCCAGAGGAGCTGAGAACTCAGGGCCCCACTCCTCAGTGTGCCCCCAGAGAAAAGCAGTCAATCACTCCTGTCTCCCTGGTCTCCAGCCGCACTCCGTGATCACCCAGCCTGTGACCAAGTGTTTTTGTCTCTGGTACCCGACCCGGTGTGGAGTCTCCAAACCCAGCAGATCCCTCCAGTGCGCTCCTACACCGCTCCTCCCAGGGGATGAAGGGGAGTCTCCCTGCCTCTGCCACTTGTTGGGTCCCTTCCAAACAGTGGTCGCTTTTTTGTTCAGAGAGTTGTTGCTATTCTTTTCTTCAATCTCCTGTTGAGTTCGTAGGTGTTCAGAATGGTTTGATCCCTATCCAGCTGAATTCCTGGGACCAGACAAAATCCAGGTCTCTTACTCCTCCACCATCTTGCTCCTCCCATACATCAATAGTTTTTGATGTTGTGTTCAATGATTCATTAGTTGCGTATAACACCCAGCGCTCATCATGTCACATGCCCTCCTTAATATCCATCACCTGACTACCCCATTCCCCCACCCCCCTCCCTTCTATAACCCTCAGTTTGTTTCCCAGAGTCCAGAGTCTCTCATGGTTTGTCTCCCTCTCTGATTTCTTCCCATTCAGTTTTCCCTCCCTTCCCCTATGGTCATCCACAGTATTCCTTATGCTCCACATATGAGTGAAACCATATGATAATTGTCTTTCTCTACTTAACTTACTTCACTTAGCATAATCCCCTCCAGTTCCAACCATGTCAGTGCAAATCGTAGGTATTCATCCTTTCTAATGGCCTAGTAATATCCCATTGTGTATATGGTTCACATCTTCTTTATTAATTTATCTGTTGAAGGACATTTCAGCTCCTTCCACAGTTTGGTTATTGTGGACATTGCTGCTATGAACATTGGGGTGCATGTGCCCTTTCTTTTCACTATATCTACATCTTTGGGGTAATTACCCAGTAGTGCAATTGCTGAGTCATAGGGTAGCTCTATTTTTAATGTCTTGAGGAACCTCCATACTGTTTTCCAGAGTGGCTGTACCAGCTTGCATTCCCACCAACAGTGTTCCCCTTTTTCTGCATCCTCGCCAACATTTGTTGTTCCGTGTCTTATTAATTTTTGCCATTCTAACTAGTGTAAGGTGGTATCTCATTGTGCTCTTGATTTGTATTTCCCTGATAGCTAGTGATATGGAGCATTTTTTCATGTGTCTGTTAGCCATTTGTATGTCTTCTTTGGAGAAGTGTCTATTCATGTCGTCTGCTCATTTTTTTAAAAAGATTTTATTTATTTATTTGACAGAGAGAGAGAGACAGTGTGAGAGGGAACACAAGCATGGGGAGTGGGAGAGGGAGAAGCAGGCTTCCCACTGAGCAGGGAGCCCAATGTGGGGCTCGATCCCAGGACCCTGGGATCATGACCCGAGCCAAAGGCAGACGCTTAACAACTGAGCCACCCAGGTGCCCCTGTCTGCCCATTTTTTGACTGGATTATTTGTTTTTTGGATGTTGCATTTGAGAAGTTCTTTATAGATTTTGGATACCAGCCCTTTATCTGATATGTCACTTGCAAATATCTTCTCCCATTCCATGGGTTGCCTCTTTGTTTTGTTGACTGTTTCCTTTGCTGTGCAGAAGCTTTTTATTTTGATGAAGCCCCAACAGTTCATTTTCACTTTTGTTTCCCTTGCCTTTGGAGACATGTCATGAAAGAAGTTGCTGTGGCCAATGTCAAAGAGGTTACTGCCTATGTTCTCCTCTAGGATTTTTTTTTTTATGTTCAGTTAGCCACTGTATAGTACACCATTAGTTTTGATGTAGTGTTCAGTGATTCATTAGTTAAGTAAAACACCCAGTGCTCATCACAACACGTGCCCTCCTCAATACCCATCACCCTATTATCCCCACCCTCCTCCCCTCTGAAACCTTCAGTTGGTTTCCTGGGGTCCATAGTCTCTCATGGTTCATCTCCCTCTCTGATTTCTCCTCCTTCAGATTTCCCTCCCTTCCCCTGTGGTCCTCCGTGCTACTGTTTATGTTCCACATATGAGTGAAACCATATGATAATTGTTTTTCTCCGCTTGACTTACTTCACTTAACATAATCCCCTCCAGTTCCAACCATGTTGATGCAAATGGTGAGTATTCATCATTTCTGATGGCTAAATAATATTCCATTGTATATATGTACCACATCTTCTTCATCCATTCATCTGTTGAAGGGCATCTTGGCTCCTTCCACAGTTTGGCTATTGTGGACATTGATGCTATGAACACTGGGGTGCATGTGTCCCTTCTTTTCACAGCATCTGTATTTTTGGGGTATGGATTCCTGTCTCACATTGAGGTCTTTCATCCATCATAAACTCTAAAGAGTAAGAGAATGATCGAGTTTCATTCTTTTGTATATAGCTGTCCAATTTTCCCAGCACCATTTATTGAAGAATGAAATAAGTCAAGCAGAGAAAGACAATTATCACATGGTTTTAGTCATATGTGGAACATAAGGAATAGCATGGAGGACATAAGGGAAAGGAAGGGAAAACTGAAAGGGGGGAATCAGAGGGAGAGATGAACCATGAGAGACTATGGACTCTGGGAAACAATCTGAGGGTTTCAGAGAGAAAGCGGGTGGGAGGATGGGTTAGCCTGGTGATGGGTATTAAGGAGGGCACGTGTTGTAATGAGCACTGGGTGTTATACGCAAATAATGAATCATGGAACACTACATCAAAACTAATGATGTACTATATGGTGACTAACATAACACACAGAAAAGAATTGGGTCAATTTCTGGAATTTAAGAAACAACACAAGTGAACAAGAAAAAAAAGACAAACAAAAAAACAGACTCTTAAATATAGAGAACAAGCTGGTGGTTGCCAGAGAGAAGGTGGGTGGGGGGATGGGTGAAATAGATAAAGGGGATTAAGGCTACACCTATTTTGATGAGCACTGAAAAAGGTGTAGAATTGTGGAATCTTCATATTGTACACCTGAAACTAATATAACACTGTATGTTAATTATACCTGAATAAGAAATTTCTTTTCCTGGACGTTCTACTCTATCCCATTGTTCTATATGACTAACCTTCTGTCCATAAGATACTTTCTTGGTTACTGAGGCTTTATGGTAAGTCTTGAAGTCAACCAATGTGGGTTCTCCAGTTTTGTTCTTTTACAGGTTGTTTGCCTACTCTAATTCCTCTGCCTTTCCCTGTAAATTTTGGGATCAACTTGCTCATTTCTACAGAACAAAAGAAAAAGCCTATTAGGATTCTTATTAGGATCTTGTTGAATCTATACAACATTTTTTTAAAAAAACTTACAACTTAATATTGAGTCTTGGAAGGCTAAAGTCCATGAATATGGGTAACTTCATTTATTCAGATTTTTTTAAATTTCTTTCATCAGTATCTTATAGTTTTCAGCACACATATCTTGCACATATTTTTTTAGAATTATACTTAAGTATATCATGAATTTGGTGCTCTTGTAAGTGGTATTTTTATTTCAATGGTTTATTAATATTATGTAGAAATATAATTGACCAATGAATGGATAAAGAAGATGTGGTATATATATATGCAATGGAATATTACTCAGCCATCAAAAAGAATGAAATATTGCCATTTGCAATGAAGTGGATGGAACTAGAGTGTATTACACTAAGTGAAATAAGTCAGGCAGAGAAAGACAAATACCATGTGATTTCACTCATATGTGGAATTTAAGAAACAAAACAGAAGAACATAGTGGAAGGGAAGGAAAAATAAAATAAGATAAAAACAGAGAGGGAGGCAAACCATAAGAGACTCTTAACTATAGGGAACAAACTGAGGATTGTGGAGAGGAGGTGGGTGGGGGGATGGGGTAATTAGGTAATGGATATTAAGGAGGGCACTTGATGTAATGAGTACTGGGTGTTATAGGCAACTAATGAATCACAAAATTCTACCCCTGAAACTAATAATTCACTATATGTTAATGAACTTGAAGTTTAATGAAATCTAAAAAAAGAAGAAAAAGAAAAAAAGAAACATAACCACTTTTTTTTTTTTTTTTGTATACTGCCCTTATATCCCAGGACTTGATAAAACTCACTTATTAGTTCTAGTTGAGGTTTTTTGTTTTGGGGTGTTTTTCTTTCTGTAATTTCTTTGGGGTTTTTCTACATTGACAATCACAACATCTGTAAATAAATAAAGTTTTACTTTCTCCTTTCCCACCCATAGCCTTATTGTACTGGCTAAGGTCTCTACTATGATGTCGAATATGAGTGGTGAGATTCATACTCCCAATTTTAAAGGGAAAGCATTCAGTCTTTACCATTAGGTAAGATGCTAGGTGTAGGAATTTTCTAGATGCCTGCTATCAGTCTGAGAAAGTTACTTCTATTCCAAATTAGCTAAGAGATTTCTTATTACAAATGGATGCTGAATTTCATCAAATGCTTTTTCTGCATCTATTGAAATGATAATATGGTTCTTTCATATTTTGATATGATACATTACCTTGATTGATTTTTGAATATTGAATCAACCTGGGATTCCCAGGATAAACCCCACTTGACCATAACATATTATAGTTTTAATACATTGTCAAATGATTTGCCAAATTTTCTTTTTTCTTTTTCTTTTTTTTTTTGAACTCTTTTAAATTTTATTATGTTATGTTAGTCACTATACATCATTAGTTTTTGATGTGGTGATTTGCCAAATTTTCTTAAGAATTTTGGCATCCATGTTAATGAGGGATATTAGTCTGCATTTTTCTTTTCTTATAATGTATTTGTCCAGCTTTGGTATCAGGATAATGTTGGCCTCATAGAATGTGTTGGGAAGTATTCTCTCCTCTTCAACTTTCTCAAAGAGTTTATAGAGAATTGGTATTATTTCTTCATTAAATGTTTGATACAATTCGCCAGTGAGGCCATCTAGGCCTAGGGTTTTTTTGTATGTGTGTGAGAAGGTTTTTAAACATATTTAATTTATTTAATACACATAAGGCTATTCATAAGGCTATTTATCTCTTTGTGATATCTTCTCATTCTAATATTGAAAATTTATGTCACCTCCACCTCTCTCTCTTTCTCTCTTCTAATTAGTCTAACTAAAGGTTTTCAATTCTTTTGATCTTCTCCAAGAGCCAGATCCTATTTCACTGATTTTTCTCTATCATTTTTCTGTTTTCTATGTCATTGACTTATTCTTTTGTCTTTATTATCTGTTTTCTTCTTACTTTAAGTGAAATTTGCTCTTCTTTTTTCTAGTTCTTCTTTTTTACTTAAATTCAATTAGCCAAAGTATAGCACATCATTAGTTTTTGATATAATGTTCAATGATTCATTAGTTGAGTATATCAGCCAGTGCTCATCATATCACGTGCTTAAAGTGGAAGCTTAGGTCATTGAGTTGAGACCTTTCTTCTTTTCTAATATAGATATTTTAGTGCTATAAATTTTCCTCTAAGCACACTTTAGCTGCAATTCACAAATTTTGTGGGTTTTTTATTTCTATTCAGCTCAAAATACTTTCTAATTTCCTCTTTGATTTGTTGTTCTTTAACTTATAAGTATTTTGAAGTGTGTTTTAGTTTCTGAATATTTAAGAATTCCCAGATATCTTTCTGCTAATTCCTAATTGCAATCAGAGAACACAGTCTGTAGCACTTGAACCATTTGAATCTATTGAGACTTGTTTTATGGCCCAGAATTCAGTCATTCTAGATAAATGTTCCAAGTGCACTTTAAAATAATATGTATTCTGCTGCTGTTGAGCATTCTATAAATGTCACTTAGGTCAAGTTGGTTGATAGTGTTCAAGACTTCTATACACTTACTGATTTTGTGTCTACTTATTTTACCTAATACTGAGGGAGTTTTGAAATCTCTAACTATAAATGACTATTTCTTCTTGCAGTTCTATTCAGTTTTGGTTCATATTACACTTAGAATGGCAATGTTCTTTTGACAAATTGACCCCACCTAGGTTTTCTCTCATGTTGCAGCCTGAAAACTCTCTCTAGGTTTCAAACTGGGGATCACTTCATTTATTTCCCCCATGTTGCATGCTGTCCAATTCATGAAAATATTTGTTTCATTTTTTAACTAGATTGTAGCTGACAAAAGTGGGAAGGTAAAATTCAATCCATATTACTCCATCTTGGCCAGAAGTGAAAATCCCAAAGGCAATAGCTGAGCATAGACTTAAAGGAGAAAAAGGAGCAATAGCTGTGAAAGAACACTCCAGAGAGAGGAAACTCAGATGAGAGACCAATGTGGTTGCAACAAAGAGAATAAGGGGAGTAGCAGGGTGAGGTCAGAGACCTTATAGTCCCTCTCAGGCCTCTGGTTTACTCTGAGAAAGGAGACACTCTAGGGTGTTAAGCAGAGGAGAGACATGGTCAGCCTTCTGTTTTGAAATGTTCAGACTGTCCACTGTTAAGAGTAGGAGCAGCATATCAGTTCGGAGGCTAAGAGTACCCACAAGAAATGGTGGCAGTTGAACCTGGGTAGTAGCAGTGGTGATGGTGAGAACTGTGCAGATTCTGGTTATAACCTGAACGTAGAATCAGTAGGATTTGTTGATAGTGTGACTTTGAGGTATGAAAGAAAGAAAGAAGTCAGGAATGATCTAGAGTTCTTTGCATTATACTGTATCATATTTATCTTTTATATTTTCACAAAAAGGTTTGGGAGTAGCTCTCCTATTATTGTGACTGTGTCTAGAGGATGAGCACTGGTGTATATTTGGTACTTTTTCTCCTATTCCTTTTTCAATGATCCAGCAATTATCTGCTCCTATGAATATCTCTTGGGTATAAGAATAAGCATATGGGACTGACTTATTTCAAATTGACTAAGGGTTGAAGTACAGTCCTCTGCCATGAACTTGACACAGGTGTGGTTTAGGACAGCCAACCTCTGCATTTCTTAGGGCAGGGGCACAGAATCTATATTTAAATTAATATACAAAGGACCTTCCCTTCACTACCATTCTCAAAATGGAAATTCAGTCTGCCTTATCATTCATGATGCTGTTTGACAAATAGCCCAGCCTAGGCCCTAGATTGCTAGGTTGTGGAACTAACAGATGAGAGAACCAGTCCTACAGCAGGCAGGATCTGAACTTGGCTGGTATGTACCTGACTCAACTTGCCTCTGGCTTTACTTAAAGATCTAAATTGGGTTGGATTTTGCTTCAGCTGAACTCCAGGCACTGGCAGGTTTGAGCAGCTTGCTGAACAAAGAAGTGGCTGGACTTGATAGCTCAGCTTTACATGTAGGTAGAGGAAGTTTCTAAAGCTGCAAAATATGCCGCAGTCAGCAAATGTCTCCCTGATATTTAGACCAATCCAAATCACACAAAACTACTTCTCTATCACAATTCTTTCGAATGGATTAACTGGGTTTTGGGTATTAAGGAGGGGACGTGATGGGATGAGCACTGGGTGTTATATGCAACTAATCAATCATTGAAAATACAACAAAAACTAAGGATCTATTTAAAAAAAAAAAAAAGAATTCTTTCTATGTGGGCACCTGGGTGGCTCAGGCAGTTAAGTGTCTGCCTTCAGCTCAGGTCACGATCCCAGGGCCCTGGGATCGAGTCCCACATTGGGCTCCCTGCTCAACGGAGAGTCTGGTTCTCCCTCTCCCTCTGCTGCTCCCCCTGCTTGTGCACACACTCTCTCTGTCAAATAAATAAATAAAATCTTTAAAAAAAAAAGAATTCTATGGGAGTATAGGGTAAGAGGCAGTGGAGGAATCCATAAATCCACAATCCATTACAGACTGCTAGGAATCTGGCTTCTTTATGAGAGAAGGGGCAGAAAGATTTTTCTACTTATAAAGCCCCAAAAGAATCCATGGTCTCTATATTTGGGGAGAGAAAGCCTTTCTGATGAAGATAAGGTGGCTAAAAACCATAGACAACCAACCAGGAAGGGGCTTCCAGGGGCTAGAGCATAACCAAAGAAAGGAAGGTTATACATTATAAAAGCAAGATAAATGCACCATACTCCCTCTGCCCCCCACAGTAGATAAGCCATAGAATGAATAGAAGAGAAAGAAGACAATCTATGTACCCTGCAGTCAAATCTCAATCCTGTTCCTTGACCTGCTGCAAAAATAAATAGGTCTGATCTGAGGATTCTATCCTCATTATGAACAGAGTTTGTGTCATCATCATCACCACCACCACAAACAGCACCAAGATTATAGGCATAATAATTATCTTTAATCAATGTGACCCACTAGCCAACTGAGCCAGAACCAAGGTCGTCTTCCAAGCAGACTAATCACAGGTCACCTTGTATAGTATTTGATGTCTAGAGAAGCTGATTAATCCAGAGTACAATGTCTGACATATGATTTTGGCTCTCAAAACAAACTGGCAAAAGCAACATTCATGTTGATGATATCATCCAAAAAATGGACGTAGAAAATATCAATATTTCAAGCAAATGCAAAAAAAAAAAAAGGTGGGTTTGGGTTTTTTTTAGTAAAAAAAAAAAAAGTAATTTATGCCTCTTTTTTAATTTAAATTCAATTAGCCAAGGTATAGTACATCATTAATTTTTGATATAATGTTCAATGATTCATTAGTTGAATATAACACCCACGGCTCATCATATCACATGTCCTCTTTGCCTCTTACTGAATGGCTCTTTTGTTCCAGGCATTTGAATTAATTCTTTTAAATTTTATAACTACCCTCTGAAGGAAATTCCCCATATTTACAGAAATATTAAGTCACATAACTAGTGAGTGGCAGAGGCAGGATTCCAACCTAGATTTGTCAGATTCCAAGGTTTATGCTCTTAATCACTAGGCTAAACAAGTTTGCTAATAGATTTTGTTTTAGTCTTTAGGGAGAACCCAAGAAACATTCTTTCAAGAACCCTACCCTACCCTCTGTTTGCCCTGAATTATTCTACATGGACCAGACTTAGGTGTGTGAGAAAGGCCCTGGCAGAGGTCTAGGCTAATAGCCTCTCCTTTTGTGGCAAAGGCCCCAAGCCCCACTCTCCATGAGTCCATCTGCCTCTCAAGCCATAACCATCTCAAAAATGAGTAGAATGTCATCTTTGAACATCTTAAAAAGCTAAGTATTTGTCTCCCTAGACAAGGGGTCCTGGACCTTCAGGGAACAGTTCTGTTCCACGTTGTCTTTGACCTGCACAAAACTAGGGGCAGTGGGTGAAGCAAATGGATTAGAGGTCAATCCCGGAGACCTTAGTCATCCTTTAATAGTTAACACAAAATAATTACTCTCTCTGCCTTTTGCAATTACCTTGCTAAGCTGGTGATCTAGTGTCCCTAATTTAAGATACCAGTCCCCAAGGAAGAAAACCTCCTACTAAAATAAAAATGAGGTATATGTGTTATACGCAACTAATGAATCGTTGAACACTACATCGAAAACTAATGATGTACTATATGCTGGCTAACTGAACATAATTAAAAAATAAACTAAATTTAAAAAATAAACAAATTTATCAACATAAAATGCCAATATTTTAACCTACCAAATTATATTTAAAAGTATATACTGCTCTAAACGCTTTGAAGGAGGAGCTTCCCCCAACATTTTGGGCACATACTTACAGCCTTTCAGGAAACTTACTTTGGTACATGTTCTAGACTATTTTAAGAAAAAAAAAGATCAGCTGTCTTACTTGTCAAAATACAAATTCTAGATCATCTAGTGAATCCTAGCATTCCAGAGCTAATGCAAGTTCCTCCTCTTTCAAGTTAGGTTTATGTAGCCAGGAAGTTCCCAAAATCCATACTGTCATCACAGGTTATTGATATTGTGGCCACAAAGACCATTTAAGCATCTGAGACACAGCCTTCAGAAAGGACCCCAAGTAGAATTCAATGAGCATCTAGAGGTCCCAGATGGTACATCTCAGTTAGATCTGGACGGAAGAAGTTGCTGAAGCCCCCTATTCCAGACTGAAAGCCTGGGTGTGTCTGTCAGCAGCATCTCTTTGTGAGACTATTGCTCCAGCACATGGGTCTTGAGATATCAACAAAATGTGGTAAAATAAGAAAGGAATCTGGGGGTATTCTCATCTGGTGAAGCTAGTGGTTCCATCTTCCCCATGGACTTTTCATAACATAAATGTAAAACTCCTTTGAAGACTGTGTTCCAACAGTTCAACCCAATTGGCCTCTGATTTCACTTTGGAAGAGTGGCTACTAGGAGGGAAGAGAGTTAAGAATCATATCCAGGAACCATCACCCCCAAATGCTATTGATAAACTACTAATCAGATTAACCTTGAGATTAAGAAGGAAAAGAAAAGAGAATGTGTTAAATTCCTATCAGGTACTCAACAGTATCCTAATATTATCTCATCTAATTCCCATATGTCTGATATTATCCTCATTATCCCACAGGTGCAGAAACAGAGACACAGATTTAAAATCTTGCCCAAGGTATTACAGGGGGTATGTTGGAGCTTGTGTATAGAAACAGTATGTCTTACTACAGAGTCAATGTTCTTCCTACTGCATCATACCATGAGTCAAGAACAGCTCCCTAAACCACCTTTAGAGAAAAGAGGCATTTAATATGCTCTAGTCCCCTAGAGCAGTACCCAGGTATCAGCTCTAAGGTGAGTTCATTGAAAAATCCCAAAATCAGGGCTCCTAAGAGTCCCAGCACAGAGAAAGTGCTTGGCTGTTATGACAGGCACAGCCCCACTTAGGCCCTAAGGCAAGGCATTAAGGAATTCCATTTGAACATGATAGGAAACCAAAGAAGAAGTACTTTAACTTTAAAAAGACCCCCCTTTGAACAGGATGAGCCATAGAAACAAAATTCAGCTGACATTCAGTGAAGAAAAAACAAAAGCTGGTACTTCCACAGGTATAATTACCGTTATTTTTAACATTCCAAGTTATTGCTTCTGCCTCAAGACAATCCAATGGCCAGTAATGCACCAGCTTCACCAAATGGGCCTAAAATCGAAGAGAGCCCAGAGCAGTGTAAATGTGGAATGAGCAGAGGGTGATGAGATAAGTAGAATAGGGCAGGAAGGAGGCCCAGACCCAGAGAAATGGTGTACCTGAAACTGCACCCTAGCTCCAGGCTCCAGGGTTCTGCCTCACTGGACTAAACCACCTTTCAGAACCCAGGCAGGCAAAATTCTCTGCAGGTGTCATCCAATCAATCCTTAGAGACCATCACTTTGGTTCCTTTCCAAAAAGCGGAGCTCTGGTAGGACCCTAACTGTTTCCGAGAATTGCAGCTAAAATGGCCTGACACGAGTCCACTTGCACCCTGACACTAATACCTCTTTGTGGTTATTACAGAGGGAAAACTGAAGCATTGACAAGTGAGGTAAATTACTTAAGAACACAGATATCATGACAAGCCTGACTTAGTTGCACAACTCCGTGACTATATTAAAAACCACTGAATTGTACAATTTAAAAGGTTGAATTTTATTGTATATAAGTTATAGTTCAATAAAATTGTTATTTTTTTAATAAAAAGAATCATGAGTTATCATGCTTTTGACAGAGAAGTAGTATTTCTGCCTTTAAAGGCCTACTGTTGGCTCTCCTAACTTAATTTTTATCTAACATGATTAGATAAAATCATTATCTAATTAGATAGCATTAGATGCCTCCTATATGTGGTATTATCTTAAGCAATCTCCACTAGTGAGGTTGGTGTTATTATTCCTACTCTTATAAAGTTGGAAAACTGAGGCTCAGAGGATTAGAGAACTTCCCAAGGAACATAGCCAGGAAAAGAGAGAGCTCATATTGGAGCTCAAAATCATTCTCACTGCTACTCTTCTCTCTGATAGCAAGTCAGAAGAGGAAGAGAGACCTGAACACACAGAACATACAAGAGTGCATAGTGGAGTTCCAAAGAGGCAAGCAATGGAACTGGCTTCAAAGTTCTAAACTGGAGTTGCCATGCAAGGGGGGCTTTAAAACCTGTCTTGGTGTGGAGTCTGGGCTCTGAAAATCTTACTGACATTGCAGTCATCTCAGCAAAAACAAGCACAGTTCCAAAGATGCCTACCATTGAAAATGACCACAATATCCAGGGGACAACACAACTTTTTCTGTGGCCATTTTGGTTTAGGGCTCCCTGGCTACAAGAGCAATGGGTGTATGTCAGTGGTGTAACCATTATTTGTGAACAGACACCCATTCTAAGTATTACTAAGTTCTAGGCACTGTCTAGATGGTGGGGTAATTTAAGATGCCTTCCCTGAAGGAACACCCAGATAGGAATCAACTCTCCCCACCCCCAAGTATGTGCTATAGATGTGGTTATAGATATGCCCAACTTTCACATTGGACAGCATGGGTTTCTGTTTAAGTGTTGCCATTTACTAGCTGTGCTTTTTTTTAATTTAATTTAATTTTATTATGTTATGTTAGTTACCATACAGTACATAATTAGTTTTTGATGTAGTGTTCCATCATTCATTGTTTGCATATAACACCCAGTGCTCCATGCAATACGTGCCCTCCTTAATACCCATCACTGGGCTAACCCAGCCCCCCAGCCTCCTCCCTCTAAAACCCTCAGTTTGTTTCTCAGAGTCCATAGTCTCTCATGGTTCATCTCCCCTTCCAATTCCCCCCCTTCATTTTTCCCTTCCTTCTCTTAATGTGCTCCATGCTATTCCTTATGTTCCACAAATAAGTGAAACCAAATGATAATTGACCTTCTCTGCTTGACTTATTTCACTCAACATAATCTTCTCCAGTCCCATTCATGCTGATGTAAAAGTTGGGTATTCATCCTTTCTGATGGCTGAGTAATATTCCACTGTATATATAGACCACATCTTCTTTATCCATTCATCTATTGAAGGGCATCTTGGCTCTTTCCACAGTTTAGCTATTGTGAACATTGCTGCTATGAACATTGGGGTGATTTTGGACAAATTATTAAATTTTTCTATGCTTTCATTTCCTTATTTGTAAAATGAGAATGGCATTAATATTGATCTTACAGAGTTACTGTAAAGAATAAATATATAAGGGACACCTGGGTGGCTCAGTCAGTTAAGTGTCTGCCTTTGGCTCAGGTCATGATCCCAGTGTCCTAGGATTGAGTCCCACATTGGGTTCCTTGTTCAGCAGGGACCCAGCTTCTCCCCACGCCTGCCACTCACCCTGCTTGTGTGTTCTCTCTCTCTGTCAAATAAATAAATAAAATCTTTAAAAAAAAAAAACTTAAAAAAAGAATGAATAAATATGTAAAGCCAGTATGCCTAGAAGATAGTAAGCACTTAATTAATGACAGCTGCTATCTTCAGCAGAAGCAGAAGCATCATCACCTGGTGGCAAAGTACAGAAAAGCTGCCTCTTCGTGGTTAATACAACTTTCTGATTATTTTCACTTCTGTAAGGTATTATATTTGATAGACTTTATGTATATAAATGGCATTTGCCCAAGGGCCTAGGCCCAAAGCTGCCAGATAACCAATGGATAGCAGGATGCCAGAAAAAAAAATCCCAAGAAGAAAGCTCACTCTAGATTCACCCTGAACAGTTCTTAAAACATCACTTTTGTATATAGCCTATTTATGTATACTTTTGTAGCTTAGAAAAGAGCTTTCCTGGGGCCAAAGGATATTTCTTGTCTTCCTGGCTGACAGTACTCCTTATATCACTCTTTTGTATATTTGTGTTTGGGTGGGCCTGACACTCCTAAAACACTGCATAATTTTCCACATAATAGGTGTTTGTGATAGATATACGGAAGTAAGCTAGTATGATGGTTAAGAGAAAGGACCTTACAGTAAGGTAGCTACAGGTTCAAACCCTGGCTCCTCCACTTATAGGCTGTGTGGCCTTGAAGAAGACTCATGCTCCCTGAATGATTTCTCATGGGATGAACAATCAAATATCATAGAAATGTTATAAAGATTAAATGAGATGATATACGAAAAATATTCAGCACAATATCTAGCACATAGTAAATCCTCAATAACTGGTAGTTATTGTTATTGCAAAAAGATATGAATTAGGTAAGGTTCATTGCCTATGTTCATTTTCAATTGAATATGCATTTACTACACACCTGTCAAGTATCACACTTTGTGGGGGGTGGAGCAAGATGGCGGAGGAGTAGGAAACCTGGATTTAGTCTGGTCTCAAGAATTCAGCTGGATAGGGATCAAACCATTCTGAACACCTATGAACTCAATAGGAGATCAAAGAAAAGAATAGCAACAACTCTCTGAACAGAAAAGCGACCACTTTTTTTTTTAAGATTTTATTTATTTGACAGAGAGAGACACAGCGAGAGAGGGAACACAAGCAGGGGGAGTAGGAGAGGGACAAGCAGGCTTCCTGCAGAGCAGAGAGCCCTATGTGGGGCTCAATCCCAGGACCCTGTGATCATGACCTGAGCCAAAGGTAGACGCTTAACGACTGAGCCACCCAGGCACCCCAAAAAGCGACCACTTTCTGGAAGGTAGGACAGGCGAAGTGAATCCCAGGAGATATTCAGGAGGATAGATGGCGGGGGAGGGGGCCTCTGTCAGCTGCTTCTGGCAAGTGATAGAGCCCCAGAGCACAAAATTGGAACTTTTAGAAGTCAGCTCTGCTGAGGCACATCGCTCCAGTGGCTAAGCGGGGGGTGGAACCCTCGTGGGACAGTGTGGTCTCAGGATGCTCGAGGTCACAGAAAGACCAGGGGTGCCTGAGTGTGGCAGAGCTCCCAGGTATCGGAGCGAGGAAGCCGGCTGCAGAGACGGAGCCGAGGCATGGGTCTCAGCTCGGGGTTGCCATAAACTGTGATCCATGGCACAGTCGGGCCACTGTTCGGGCCACTGTTCCTCCAGCAGGGACCCAAGCAGCAGATCCGGGGAGACTCCCCTTCCTCCCCCAGGAGGAGCGGCATGGGAGCGCACCGCAGGTATCTGCTGGGTTTGGAGACTCCACACTGAGTTAGGTGCCAGAGATAGAAACACTAGGTCACAGGCCAGGTGAGCACGGAGTGCGGCCGGAGACCGGGCAGACGGGAGTGATTGACTGCTTTTCTTTGGGGGCTCACTGAGGAGTGGGGCCCTGAGTTCTCGATTCCTCCGGGGCAGAGATTGGGAGGCCGCCATTTTCACTCTTGTCCTCCAAAGATGTACCAAAAGCTTGCAGGGAACAAAAGCTTCCGAAAGCAAACCCAAGCAGATTACCTAGCCCGGAGTAGCAAGGGCGGGGCAACCGCCTTCAGCAAAGACATTTAGGAGCCTCGGCAACAGGCCCATCCCCAGAAGATCAGCAAGAACCGCCAGCCAAGACCAAGTTTACTGATCAATGAGAACGGCAGAACTCCAGCGCTAGGGGAATACTGCACATAGAATCTATGGCTTTTTTTTACCATTATTCTTTAGTTTTTCAAAGTTAATTTTTTTTTCTTTTTTTTAACTGTCTTTTTTTTTTCAATTTTTCTTTTTCCCTTTTTCAACCAACATCTTATCAATCCCTTTTTTTTTTTTTTTAAAGATTTTATTTAGTCATTTGACAGAGAGAGATAGCGAGAGCAGGAACACAAGCAGGGGGAGTGGGAGAGGGAGAAGCAGGCTTCCCGCCGAACAGGGAGCCCGATGTGGGACTCGATCCCAGGACCCCGGGATCATGACCTCAGCTGAAGGCAGACACTTAACGACTGAGCCACCCAGGTGCCCTTATCAATCTCTTTTTTAAAAAACATTTTTATTTTTCATTTTTAGAGTCATATTCTATCCCTTCATAGTACTTACCCTTATTTTTGGCATATATATATAAGTTGTTCTCTCTTTAAAATTTTGAGATACAGTTTCTTCTAACAGATCAAAATATACCCCAAATCTCTAGTGTATGGCTTTGTTCTAGTCTCCTGCCTGATCACATTCTCTCCCTTTCTTTTTCTTTCTTTTTTTCTAAATCCTCTTCTTTCTTTTTTCAAACAACTTCTTATCTTATCAATTCCTTTTATAAAATCTTTTATAGTGTTCATCTTTACAGTCATATTCCATCCCTTCATCATATCAACCCTTATTTTTGTACATATATAAGTTTTTCTTTCTTTAAAATTTTGGGAGGCACTTTCTTCTAACAGGCCAAAATACACCCAAAATCTAGTGTGTGGCACTGATCTATGCACCAGCCTGATCATATTTGATTATATTCTGTTTTTTTTGTTTTGTTCTGTTTTTGTTTTTATCTTTTTCTTTTTTCTTTCTTTCCCTTCCTTTTCCCCTGGTTTCAGGTCTTTTCTGATTTGTTTAGAGTATATTTTCTGGGGACATTGTTACCCTGTTAGCATTTTGTTCTCTCATTCATTTATTCTTCTCTGGACAAAATGACAAGACAGAAAAAATCACCTCAACAAAAAGAACAAGAGGCAGTACCAACTGCCAGGGACCTACTCAATATGGACATTAGTACGATGTTGGACCTAGAGTTCAGAATGATGATTTTAAAGATATTAGCTGGGCTTGAAAAAAGCATGGAAGTTATTAGAGAAACCCTTTCTGGAGAAATAAAAGAACTAAAATCTAACCAAGTCGAAATCAAAAAGGCTATTAAAGAGGTGCAATCAAAAATGGGGGCACTAACTGCTAGGATAAATGAGGCAGAAGAAAGAATCAGTGAGATAGAAGACCAAATGATGGAAAATAAAGGTGAGAAAAAGAGAGATAAACAACTACTGGATCACGAGGGCAGAATTCGAGAGATAAGTGATACCATAAGATGAAACAACATTAGAATAATTGGGATCCCAGAAAAGAAGAAAGAGAGAGGGGCAGAAGGTATATTGGAGCAAATTATAGCAGAGAACTTCCTTAATTTGGGGAAGGAAACAGGCATCAAAATCCAGGAGGCACAGAGAACCCCTCTCAAAATCAATAAAAATAGGTCAACATCCCGACATTGAATAGTATAACCTACGAGTCTCAGAGACAAAGAGAAAATCCTGAAAGCAGCTCGGGAGAAGAGATATGTAACCTACAATGGTAGAAACGTTAGATTGGCAACAGACCTATCCACAGAGACCTGGCAGGCCAGAAAGGACTGGCATGATATATTCAGAGCACTAAATGAGAAAAATATGCAGCCAAGAATACTATATCCAGCTAGGCTGTCATTGAAAATTGAAGGAGAGATAAAAAGCTTCCAGGACAAACAAAAACTAAAGGAATTTGCAAACACAAAACCAGCCCTACAAGAAATCTTGAAAGGGGTCCTCTAAGCAAAGAGAGAGTCTAAAAGTAACATAAACCAAAAAGGAACACAGACAATATACAGTAACAGTCACCTTACAGGCAATACAATGGCACTAAATTCCTATTTTTCAATAGTTACCCTGAATGTAAATGGGCTAAATGCCCCAATCAAAAGACACAGGCTATCAGATTGGATAAAAGAACAAGACCCATCAATATGCTGTCTGCAAGGGACTCATTTTAGACCCAAAGACACTCCCAGATTGAAAGTGAGGGGGTGGAAAACCATTTACCATGCTAATGGACACCAAAAGAAAGCTGAGGTGGCAATCCTTATATCAGACAAATGAGATTTTAAACCAAAGACTGTAATAAGAGATGAGGAAGGACACTATTCCAACAAGAAGATCTAACAACTGTAAATATCTATGCCCCTAACATGGGAGCAGCCAATTATATAAGCCAATTAATAACAAAAGCAAAGAAACACATTGACAACAATACAACAATGGTGGGGGACGTTAACACTCCCCTCACTGAAATGGACAGATCATCTAAGCAAAAGATCAACAAGGAAATAAAGACTTTAAATGACACACTGGACCAAATGGACTTCACAGATATATTCAGAACATTCCATCGCAAAACAACAGAATACACATTCTTCTCTAGTGCCCCTGGAACATTCTCCAGAATAGATCACATCCTGGGTCACAAATCAGGTCTCAACTGGTACAAAAGATTGGGATTATTCCCTGCATATTTTCAGAACACAATGCTTTGAAACTAGAGGAAAGTCGGAAAGAACTCAAATACATGGAGGCTAAAGAGCATCCTACTAAAGAATGAATGGGTCAACCAGGAAATTAAAGAATTAAAAAAATTCATGGAAACCAATGAAAATGAAAACACAACTAAAAAAAAAAAAAAAGTGGGGGGCGGAGCAAGATGGCAGAGGAGTAGGAGACCTGGATTTCGTCTCCTCTCAGGAATTCAGCTGGATAGGGATCAAACCATTCTGAACACCTACAAACTCAACAGGAGATCGAAGAAAAGAAGAGCAACAACTCTCTGAACAGAAAAGCGACCACTTTCTGGAAGGTAGGATGTGCGGAGAAGTGAATCCGAGGCGTTATTCGGGAGGATAGACGGCGGGGGAGGGGCCTCCGTCGGCCGCTTCTGGCAAGTGATAGAGCCACGGAGCACAAAATCGGAACTTTTAGAAGTCTGCTCCGCCGAGGGACGTCACTCTGGTGGCGAAGTGGGGGGTGGAACCCTCGCGGGACAGTGTGGTCTCAGGACCCTCGGGGTCACAGAAAGACCGGGGGTGCCTGAGTGCGGCAGAGCTCCCAGGTATCGGAGCAGGGAAGCCGGCTGCAGAGACGGAGCCCAGGCGCGGGCTCTCAGCTCGGGGTTGCTATAAACCGTGATCCGTGGCACAGTCGGGCCACTGCTCCTCCAGCAGAGACCCAACAAGCGGCAGATCCGGGGAGACTCACCTTCTTCCCCCGGGAGAAGAGGTGCGGGAGCGCACTGCGGGGATCTGCTGGGTTTGGAGACTCCACCCGGGGTCGGGTGCCAGATAGAAAGGCGCGGTCACAGGCCGGGTGAGCACGGAGTGCGGCCGGAGACCGGGGAGACGGGAGTGACTGACTGCTTTTCTCTGGGGGCTCGCTGAGGAGCGGGACCCCGAGTTCTTGGCTCCTCCGGGGCGGAGACTGGGAGGCCGCCATTTTCACTCTCCGCCTCCAAAGCTGTACGGAAAGCTTGCAGGGAACAAAAGCTCCGGAGAGCAAACCCGAGCAGATTACTTAGCCCGGACCGGCAAGGGCGGGGCAATTTTGCCTCCGGCAAAGACATTTGGGAACCACGGCAACAGGCCCCTCCCCCAGAAGATAAGCGAGAACAGCCAGCCAAGACCAAGTTTACCGATCAATGAGAACGGCAGAACTCCAGCGCTAGGGGAATACTGCACATAGAATTCATGGCTTTTTTACCATGATTCTTTAGTCTTTCAAAGTTAATTATTTTTTTTAACTGTCTTTTTTTCTTTTTTCTTTTTTTCTTTTTTTTTTGAATTTTTCTTTTTCCCTTTTTCAACCAACATCTTATCAATCCCTTTTTAAAAAAAAAAACATTTTTATTTTTCATTTTTAAAGTCATATTCTATCCCTTCATAGTACTTACCCGTATTTTTGGCATATATATATAAGTTGTTCTCTCTTTAAAATCTTGAGATAGTTTCTTCTAACAGATCAAAATATACTCTAAATCTCTAGTGTATGGTTTTTTTCTACTCCCCTGCCTGATCACATTCTCTCCCTTTTTTCTTTCTTTTTTTTTTTAATCCTCTTCTTTCTTTTTTCAAACAATTTATCAAACCCTTTTATAAAATTTTTTATAATTTCCATCTTTACAGTCATATTCCATCCCTTCATCATATCAACCCTTATTTTTGTACATATATAAGTTTTTCTTTCTTTAAAATTTTGGGAGGGACTTTCTTTTAACAGACCAAAATACACCCAAAATCTCGTGTGTGGCACTGATCTATAAACCAGCCTGATCATATTTGATCACATTCTGTTTTTGTTTTGTTTTATTTTGTTCTGCTTTTGTTTGTTTTTATCTTTATCTTTTTCTTTTTCTTTTCTCTTTTTTTCTTTCCTTTTCTTTTTTCTCTCTTTCCCTTTCTTTTCCCACTGCTTCAGGTCTTTTCCGATTTGTTTAGAGTATATTTTCTGGGGATGTTGTTACCCTGCTAGCATTTTGTTCTCTCATTAATCTATTCTCCTCTGCACAAAATGACAAGACGGAAAAAATCACCTCAACAAAAAGAACAAGAGGTAGTACCGACTGCCAGGGACCTACTCAATACGGTCATTAGTACGATGTCAGATCTAGAGTTCAGAATCATCACTTTAAAGATACTAGCTGGGCTTGAAAAAAACATGGAAGTTATTAGAGAAACCCTTTCTGGACAAGTAAAAGAACTAAAATCGAACCAAGTAGAAATCAAAAAGGCTATCAATGAGGTGCAATCAAATATGGGGGCGCTAACTGCTAGGATAAATGAGGCAGAAGAAAGAATCAGTGAGATAGAAGACCAAATGATGGAAAATAAAGAAGGTGAGAAAAAGAGAGATAAACAACTACTGGATCACGAGGGCAGAATTCGAGAGATAAACGATACCATAAGACGAAACAACATTAGAATAATTGGGATCCCAGAAGAAGAAGAAAGAGAGAGAGGGGCAGAAGGTATAATGGAGCAAATTATAGCAGAGAACTTCCCTAATTTGGGGAAGGAAACAGGCATCAAAATCCAGGAAGCACAGAGAACCCCTCTCAAAATCAATAAAAATAGGTCAACACCCCGACATCGAATAGTAAAACTTACGAGTCTCAGAGACAAAGAGAAAATCCTGAAAGCAGCTCGGGAGAAGAGATATGTAACCTACAATGGTAGACACATTAGATTGGCAACAGACTTATCCACAGAGACCTGGCAGGCCAGAAAGGACTGGCAGGACATATTCAGAGCACTAAATGAGAAAAATATGCAGCCAAGAATACTATATCCAGCTAGGCTGTCATTGAAAATTGAAGGAGAGATAAAAAGCTTCCAGGACAAACAAAAACTAAAGGAATTTGCAAACACGAAACCAGCCCTACAACAAATCTTGAAAGGGGTCCTCTAAGCAAAGAGAGAGCCTAAAAGCAACATAGACCAGAAAGGAACACAAACAATATACAGTAACAGTCACTTTACAGGCAATACAATGGCACTAAATTCCTATCTTTCAATAGTTACCCTGAATGTAAATGGGCTAAATGCCCCAATCAAAAGACACAGGCTATCAGATTGGATTAAAAAACAAGACCCATCGATATGCTGTCTGCAAGAGACTCATTTTAGACCCAAAGACACCCCCAGATTGAAAGTGAGGGGGTGGAAAACCATTTACCATGCTAATGGACACCAAAAGAAAGCTGGGGTGGCAATCCTTATATCAGACAAATTAGATTTTAAACCAAAGACTGTAATAAGAGATGAGGAAGGACACTACATCATACTTAAAGGGTCTATCCAACAAGAAGATCTAACAATTGTAAATATCTATGCCCCTAACATGGGAGCAGCCAATTATATAAGCCAATTAATAACAAAAGCAAAGAAATACATTGACAACAATACAATAATAGTGGGAGACTTTATCACCCCCCTCACTGAAATGGACAGATCGTCTAAACAAAAGATCAACAAGGAAATAAAGACTTTAAATGACACACTGGACCAAATGGACTTCACAGACATATTCAGAACATTCCATCCCAAAGCAACGGAATACACATTCTTCTCTAGTGCCCATGGAACATTCTCCAGAATAGATCACATCCTAGGTCATAAATCAGGTCTCAACCGGTACCAGAAGATTGGGATCATCCCCTGCCTATTTTCAGACCACAATGCTTTGAAACTAGAACTCAATCACAAGAGGAAAGTCAGAAAGAACTCAAATACATGGAGGCTAAAGAGCATCCTACTGAAGAATGAATGGGTCAACCAGGAAATTAAAGAAGAATTAAAAAAATTCATGGAAACCAATGAAAATGAAAACACAACTATTCAAAATCTTTGGGATACAGCAAAGGCGGTCCTAAGAGGAAAGTATATAGCAATACAATCCTTTCTCAAGAAACAAGAAAGGTCTCAAGTACACAACCTAACCCTACACCTAAAGGAGCTGGAGAAAGAACAGCAAATAAAGCCTAAACCCAGCAGGAGAAGAGAAATAATAAAGATCAGAGCAGAAATCAATGAAATAGAAACCAAAAGAACAGTAGAACAGATCAACGAAACTAGGAGCTGGTTCTTTGAAAGAATTAACAAGATTGATAAGCCCCTGGCCAGACTTATCAAAAAGAAAAGAGAAATGACCCAAATCAACAAAATCATGAATGAAAGAGGAGAAATCACAACCAACACCAAAGAAATACAAACAATTATAAGAACATATTATGAGCAACTCTATGCCAGCAAATTAGATAACCTGGAAGTAATGGATGCATTCCTAGAGATGTATCAACTACCAAAACTGAACCAGGAAGAAATAGAAAACCTGAACAGACCTATAACCACTAAGGAAATTGAAGTAGTCTTCAAAAATCTCCCAAAACACAAAAGCCCAGGGCCAGATGGCTTCCCAGGGGAATTCTACCAAACATTTCAAGAAGAATTAATACCTATCCTTCTGAAACTGTTCCAAAAAATAGAAATGGAAGGAAAACTTCCAAACTCATTTTATGAGGCCAGCATTACCTTGATCCCCAAACCAGACAAAGACCCCATCAAAAAGGAGAATTACAGACCAATATCCCTGATGAACATGGATGCAAAAATTCTCACCAAAATACTAGCCAATAGGATCCAACAGTACATCAAAAGGATTATTCACCACGACCAAGTGGGATTTATCCCTGGGCTGCAAGGTTGCTTCAACATCCGCAAATCAATCAACGTGATACAATACATTAACAAAAGAAAGAACAAGAATCATATGATCCTCTCAATAGATGCAGAAAAAGCATTTGACAAAGTACAGCATCCTTTCTTGATCCAAACTC
The DNA here is from genome assembly GCF_004348235.1 of Phoca vitulina. Taxonomy (NCBI): domain Eukaryota; kingdom Metazoa; phylum Chordata; class Mammalia; order Carnivora; family Phocidae; genus Phoca; species Phoca vitulina. Next base: position 357,418 of record NW_022589799.1, read on the forward strand.
TTCAGAGTATAGGGATAGAGGGTACATACCTCAATATCATAAAAGCCATCTATGAAAAACCTACAGCGAATATCATTCTCAATGGGGAAAAACTGAGAGCTTTCCCCCTAAGGTCAGGAACGCGGCAGGGATGTCCACTATCACTACTGCTATTCAACATAGTATTAGAAGTCCTAGCCACAGCAATCAGACAATAAAAAGAAATAAAAGGCATCCAAATTGGCAAAGAAGAAGTCAAACTCTCACTCTTTGCACATGATATGATACTTTATGTGGAAAATCCCAAAGACTCCACTCCAAAACTGCTAGAACTCATACAGGAATTCAGTAAAGTGGCAGGATATAAAATCAATGCACAGAAGTCAGTGGCATTCCTATACACCAACAACAAGTCAGAAGAAAGAGAAATTAAGGAGTCGATCCCATTTACAATTGCACCCAAAACCATAAGATACCTAGGAATAAATCTAACCAAAGAGGCAAAGGATCTGTACTCAGAAAACTATAAAATACTCATGAAAGAAATTGAGGAAGACACAAAGAAATGGAAAAATGTTCCATGCTCATGGATTGGAAGAACAAATATTGTGAAGATGTCAATGCTACCTAGAGCAATCTACACATTCAATGCAATCCCTATCAAAATACCACCCACTTGTTTCAAAGAAATGGAACAAATAATCCTAAAATTTGTATGGAATCAGAAAAGACCCCGAATAGCCAGAGGAATGTTGAAAAAGAAAAGCAAAGCTGGCAGCATCACAATTCTGGACTTCCAGCTCTCTTACAAAGCTGTCATCATCAAGACGGTATGGTACTGGCACAATAACAGACACATAGATCAATGGAACAGAATAGAGAGCCCAGAAATGGACCCTCAACTTTATGGCCAACTAATCTTCAACAAAGCAGGAAAGAATGTCCAATGGAAAAAAAGACAGTCTCTTCAACAAATGGTGTTGGGAAAATTGGACAGCCACATGCAGAAGAATGAAACTGGAGCATTTCCTTACACCACACACAATAATATACTCAAAATGGTTGACAGAACTAAATGTGAGAGAGGAGTCCATCAAAATCCTCAAGGAGAACACAGGCAGCAACCTCCTCGACCTCAGCTGCAGCAACTTCTTCCTAGAAACATCGCCAAAGGCAAGGGAAGCAAGGGCAAAAATGAACTATTGGGACTTCATCAAGATAAAAAGCTTTTGCACAGGAAAAGAAACAGTCAACAAAACCAAAAGACAACCGACAGAATGGGAGAAGATATTTGCAAATGACATATCAGATAAAGGGCTAGTATCCAAAATCTATAAAGAACTTATCAAACTCAACATCCAAAGAACAAAGAATCCAATCAAGAAACGGGCAGAAGACATGAACAGTCATTTTTCCAAAGAAGACATCCAAATGGCCAACAGACACATGAAAAAGTGCTCAACATTGCTCGGCATCAGGGCAATCCAAATCAAAACCTCAATGAGATACCACCTCACACCAGTCAGAATGGCTAAAAGTAACAAGTCAGGAAATGACAGATTTTGGCAGGGATGCGGAGAAAGGTGAACCCTCCTACACTGTTGATGGGAATGCAAGCTGATGCAACCACTCTGGAAAACAGTACGGAGGTTCCTCAAAAAGTTGAAAATAGAGCTACCATACGACCCAGCAATTGCACTACTGGGTATTTACCCCAAAGATACAAATGTAGGGATCCAAAGGGGTACATGCACTCCAATGTTTATAGCAGCAATGTCCACAATAGCCTAACTGTGGAAAGAGCCAAGATGCCCAACTACAGATGAATGGATAAAGAAGAAGTGGTATATATATACAATGGAATATTATGCAGCCATCAAAAGGAATGAAATCTTGCCATTTGCAACGACGTGGATGGAACTGGAGGGTGTTATGCTGAGCGAAATAAGTCAATCAAAGAAAGATATGTATCATATGACCTCACTGATATGAGGAATTCTTAATCTCAGGAAATATGAGGGTTGCTGGAGTCGGGGGGTGGGAGGGATGCGTGGCTGGGTGATAGACATTGGGAAGGGTATGTGCTATGGTGAGCACTGTGAATTGTGCAAGACTGTTGAATGACAGATCTGTACCTCTGAAACAAATAATGCAATATATGTTAAGAAAAAAAAATAGAAGAAGATAGCAGGAAGGGAAGAATGAAGGGGGTGGAAATCGGAGGGGGAGACAAACCATGAGAGACTATGGACTCTGAAAAACAAACTGAGGGTTCTAGAGGGGAGAGGGGTGGGAGGCTGGGTTAGCCTGGTGATGGGTATTAAAGAGGGCATGTTCTGCATGGAGCACTGGGTGTTATACACAAACAATGAATCATGGAACACCACATCAAAAACTAATGATGTAATGTATGGTGATTAACATAACAATAAAAATTTTAAAAAAGTATCACACTTTGCTACTTATTTGTGTACTAAATGAAAGGAATGAACTACACAAGTCCTCTAAAACATATTCTCTGCTTTTCACATGTGTATGACCCTGAAAAAAGTGTCCTACAACATTTCCTCATACTGGAAGCTGGACCAGCACCATCCTTCTTGCAATCATCTCAAAGATAAGAATGTGAAGAAGTAGGAAGATAAACATGGACAGAGGTGGGGTTAGATTTGATTAGAAATGAATCAGTCCATCCCACAGACAAAAGCACCCACACATTTTTAGCTATATAAAGGCCACTATCTCAATCCACTGGTCACCCGGCAAGCTGCATCAGGCTTTATCCTACGTGTTCCTTTGGTGAACCAGGTGAGAGAAAATTCATCCAGCTACATTGATGGATATTTGGTTGATTGTTGTCCACATTCGAAATTTAAGAGTAAAAGCTAAGTCAGAGTTAATATATATTTGGCTATTTCGTTCTTGTTTCTTTTTCTTCTTTTTGTTTATTTGTTTTGTTAGTTTTGTTTATTCTGGGGTCTTTTTAGAATAAGTTTGTTGTTGTCAAGATGAATAATGAAAGAAGTTCATCTTTTTCTAGACCATTCCACACTCTCTTCCTAGTCTTTTGCATGCTATTTTTTTTTCTGGGTTGGCCAGCTGAAATAGGAGGCCAGCACTGGTGTAGAGTCCCTTCCCTGTTCAGTCAGTGCCTGGGGCTCCAAGATCGAGTCATCCACTAGTCAAACTACTGCCTGCATTGCTGAGCCCTTCTCCCTGGTTACTGAAAAAGAATAAGATTAGAGTGTTTGGTTGAACCTGAGATTAGGATAGTTCCTTAGCTCTGCTGTGGGCTATCTCATGCTTCTGAAGCACCAAGGTAATGGGTAACTTGCCCATTGTTTATTTGCTGAAGGCCTTAACAATCCTGTTTAGCTTCTGGTGCCCAGAGGAGAAAAAAGTATGATAGAAGGTCTGTCACTTTTGTCTCAAAAGAACCAGTGAAACTACCAGAGAGACTGGGACAATACAGCTGGGTGGTTCTGGAAACTTTGGAAGCTCCAGGACAACACCCAGAACACCAAAGTACACAAAGTATAGAGACATTATGTAAGGAATATATTCACCCAGGACATGGAGATCTGAGCTCTAATCCCAGTTCAGTCAACAACATGCAATGACTTAGCAAAGTACTTCAAAATTAACAAAGTTTTCACTGTATTGAAAGATCCCTAACCCATCTTTACTTGTTGAAGTATTTTAGGTTTAAAAGAGACAAGAGATTTGAAAAACCATCATGATTATTATTAAAATCAGAATTGCTTATAAATTAAAAGAAAAGAACATGAATAATAGGGTCTTTTGTTTCTTTTTTCTTCAGGTTCACTTAAACTTGCAAAAAGATGACTGACCTCTTGAGGAGTGTTGTCACGGTCATTGATGTTTTCTACAAATACACCAAGCAAGATGGGGAATGTGGCACACTGAGCAAAGATGAACTAAAGGAACTTCTGGAGAAAGAGTTTCGTCCAATTCTGAAGGTGAGAACTCATACACCAGGATTGAAGGCTGCTAGGGTCTTGTAAATTATCTGTTATGTGACCAAAGATTAGCTAAAAAGTGCACAGTCTCAATGGTCTTTGGGCAAACTCTATGAGTGTACTTTTGGGGGACATCAGAAAGTCTGCTGGGGCATTATTTATTTTTAGAAAGGTGAATGTTTTTTCATTTTCCTGTGTACACCCACCATGTAGACCTTAAGACTTTTTCATACCCACAGGTTTCCCCTTCTGAAAAAACAGAATATAAATATGTGCTAAAACATGAGTTAACAGATTGCCCTATCAAATTTGGAAGAAAAAGTATAGAGAGGGAAATGCCTACAAGGAGAGCTGACCAAGTAGCCAGGATGACTAAAAACTGCAAACAAAAAACAAGCATTTCTTCCATCTACTTGGGAAGGACTCAGCTATTACCTTTAAAATTATAAATCCTAACATAGAATATATTAGCATGTAATGTTTAAAATGTATGTAAAACTAAAATATACCAGGTACTGAAGTTGATTTATTCAACTCCTTCCTGTACGCTATACCTGAGTACCTAGTCCCCTAGCTTAGGTCCTTGAACTGTATTCTGCTGGGATTCCCAACAGATTTTATTCTTTTCTATTATCTCTTCTCAGCTGCTGGGTCCTATTAGGCTGCTTTAGTTTAAAGTAACCCTTGATTGGATTTAAAATACCTAATGTTAAACATCCACAATTCCACAGCTCTACCTGAATATTTTACCTGCCTATGTGAGCTAGGCTGACTAGGTCTCCTTTGGTATGTCACTTGTATACAGAACCCAGATGATCCAGATACAGTGGATGTTATCATGCACATGCTAGATCGAGATCATGACCGAAGACTGGACTTTACTGAATTTCTTCTGATGGTATTCAAGTTGGCTATGGCTTGCAACAAGGTTCTCAGCAAAGAATACTGCAAAGCTTCAGGGTCAAAGAAGCATAGGCATGGTCATCGACACCGAAAGGAAGAAAGTGAAACAGAAGAGGAAGAAGAAGACACAACGGGACAGAAATCAGGTTACAGACATTCAAGTTGGAGTGAGGGAGAGGAGTATGGTTATGGTTCGGAGGGCTTAAGGGGAAGTATGAAACATAGACATGGGTCAAACTCCAGGAGGCTGGGAAAGCAAGGTGGATTATCTAGCTCAGGAAACAAAGAGCAATTTGAGAAAAGACACCATGGTTCTAGCTCTGGTCACTCATGGAGTAGTGGCAAAGAAAGACATGGTTCCAGCTCTAGAGAGCTGGGGGAAAGAAGAAACAAGTCACATGTTAGCCCCTCCAGGGAATCTGAGAAGGAATATGAATCTGGATCTGGATCAAAGAGTAGGAGAAGGAAAGGTCGTGGTGGTCTATCACATGGATTGGATGCTAGTGGAGATGAATCAAACTCTACTCAGTCAAGAAATAGTGGAGGACAAAAGCTTGGATCTAGCTCTAGAGGTTCAGGAGACAATGGAAGGCAAAGCTATGAATGTGGCTCCAGCAATTCAGGTGGGTGTGGAAGGCCACAAAATGCTTCTACTTCTTGTCAGGAAGGTAGATTTGGAGGGCAAGGAAATCAATCTAGCTGTACCCAGTCAGGATATCAATCAGGAAGTAGTGGAAGACTAGGTCGTGGATGTATTTCAGGAGGTCAGTCCTCTGGATATGGTCAACATGAGCCTAGATCCTGTAGCCAGTCTTCTAGTCAGAGAGAATATGGATCTAGAGCATGTGGTCAAACACAGAACTGTGGAAGACAACAGAGAACAGGTTCAAGTCAATCCTCTTGCTGTGAACAATACGGGTCTGTAACAAGTCAGTCTTCTAGTTATGGTCAGTATGGATCTAGTTCTTGTGGAAACTTTTCAAACTCTCAGCAAAAAGGGTCTGGTTCAAATGAATTTGCTAAATGTGGACAACATGGGTTTGGCTCTGGGCAGTCCTCTGGCTTTGGCCAACATGGGTCAAGCTCAGGACAGTCCTCTGGCTCTGGACAACAGGGATCTGGCTCAGGACAGTCCTCTAGTTTTGGCCAACGTGGGTCAAGCTCAGGACAAGCCTCTGGCTTTGACCAGCATGGGACTGGCTCAGGACAGTCCTCTGGCTTTGGACAACATGGATACAGCTCAGGTCAGTCCTCTAGCTTTGGACAACAGGGATCTGGCTCAGGTCAGTCCTCTGGTTTTGGTCAGTGTGGGTCTGGCTCAGGACAGTCCTCTGGTTTTTATCAGCATGGGCTTGCCTCAGGACACTCCTCCAGCTTTGGAGAGCGTGGGTCTGGCCCAGGAGAGTCCGTTGGTTTTGGACAACATGGGTCTGGGGAACATCAATCTTCTAGCTCTGGACAACATAGATATGGCTCAGGTCAATCCTCCAGCTTTGGATATGGATCTAGCAAACATCAGTACCATAGCTTTGGGCCTGGATCAGGTCATTCTCTGGGCTTTGGACAACATGAGTCTAGATCAGGTCAGTCTAGCTATGGCCAACATGGTTCCAGCTCAGAGCAATCCTCCAATATTGGCTCTGGGTCTTCCTCAGGCAGGACCTCCAAACACAGTCAATATGGATCTAACTCAAGCCAGTCTTCTGGTTATGATCAACATAAGTTAACCTCAGGTCACTCCTCTGGCTATGACAAATATGACTCTAGAATAGGGGAACAAGAAACCTATGGGACTAGTTCAGGAAAAGGGTCTCCAAATTGTGGAAGGCCAATATCAGATTCAACTGACAGTCAAACAAGAGAAAGAGCTAAAGGGAGACAGGGAAGAACCGAAGGACAGTCAGGAGACAAAAGTAGACATGCCCAGTCTGGTCATGGACAAGCCACCAGGACAGAATCCAGTAGGACTACAAGAAGGCGATCTAGTGTCAGTGACTCCAGTGACACTGAAAGACACTCAGGAGTCGTGCAGGCACACGCAGGATCCCCTTATGGCCACTCTGGATTTCAACATGGAGAGTCAGAATCCACAGCCAAAGGGACACAGGGAACAACTCATGCACAGTCAGGAGACACCAGTAGAGATGCTCAGTCTGGGCACACACAACCCACCAGGACAGAATCCTCTAGGACTGCAAGAAGGGGATCAAGTGTCAGTGAGTCTAGTGACACTGAAAGGCACTCAGGAGTCGCACAGACAGACACAGGATCCTCTCATGCCCACTCTGGATCTCAACATGGAGAGTCACAATCCACAGCTAAAGGGAGACAGGGAACTACCCATGGACAGTCAGGAGACACCAGACATGCTGGGTCTGGGCATGGACAAGCAACTAGGACCGAATCCAGTAGGGCTGCAAGAAGAGGATCTAGTGTCAGTGAGTCCAGTGACACTGAAAGGCACTCAGGAGTCGCACAGAAACATGCAGGATCCTCTCGAGACCAGTGTGGATCTCCACATGGAGAGTCAGGATCCACAGCTAAAGGGACACGGGAAAAAACTCAAGGACAGTCAGGAGACACCACTAGACATGCACAGTCTGGTCATGGACAAGCAACCAGGACAGAGACCAGCAGGGCTACAAGAAGGGGATCTAGTGTCAGTGAGTCTAGTGACACTGAAAGGCACTCAGGAGTCCCACAGACACACGCAGGATCCTCTCAAGGCCAGTCTGGATCTCAACATGGAGAGTCAGGATCCACAGCTAAAGAGAGACAGGGAACTACTCATGGACAGTCAGGAGACACCAGACATGCCTGGTCTGGGCATGGAGAAGACACCAGGACAGAATCCACTAGGACTGCAAGAAGGGGATCCAGTGTCAGTGAGTCTAGTGACACCGAAAAGCACTCAGGAGTCCCACAGACACATGCAGGATCCTCTCATGCCCACTCTGGATCTCAACATGGAGAGTCAGGATCCACAGGTAAAGGGACACAGGGAACTACTCGTGGACGGTCAGGAGACACCACTAGACATGCCCAGTCTGGTCATGGACAAGCCACCAGGACAGAGCCCAGAAGGGCTACAAGAAGGGGATCCAGTGTCAGTGAGTCCAGTGACACTGAAAGGCACTCAGGAGTCCCACAGAAACACGCAGGATCCTCTCGAGGCCAGTCT